>NC_066362.1:187219915-187257415 GCF_013377495.2 Cygnus atratus | reverse complement strand
CTGCTTTGTACTTTCCTAAAATGCTTTTTAATGTTTTGTGACTGGGCCATAATTGGTAACTGAGAGACTTTTTTTTTTTTCTTTTCTGATGTCAAATTGGGCAATTCCTGGAGCTTTGAAGATTTACCAGATGATCCCTTCCTACTGTGACTCTTCGTGGAGGATCATGTTTGCCAGAGGCTCTGTGTCCATGAGCATCCTTGTAAACCATATCCTCTCACATCTCTGGAAGGGAATGAGATGAAGGAGTTGAATGCCACCAAAGCAGAGTGATTATTTTATATTTGGGAAAACATTTGTGAAAATCTGTTTGGAGTTGGCTGTAAACAGAGTCACTCTAAACCAGAGTGTCTCCAATAAAGTGGTATTGTTCCTGGCCACCAAAGCAGAATAAAAGTAACTCCAGGACCACATTCGGTGGTGTGGGAACCATCTAGTCCATGGCACGCTCCCCCTTCCTGCCAGCCCATGGTGGTCTCTTTGCAACAAGAGCTTTCTCTGGGCACTGGGCAGAGCAAGCAGCTGCTGGTGAAGCACCCCAGAAGGTGAGATTGAGAAACACCCTTCTGGGTCAGAGCAGTCCTCACCTACCCCATACTGTCTGCATTGGTAGGATCTGCTATGATGGAGAGCACAGGAGTTTCACCACTTTGCTTTGCTGGGAATCCCCAGCCCCACAGCTGATGAGAAGTTTGCCAGTAGGCTTCTGGGTACCTGCTCTCCTTAAATGTGTCTAAATCGCTGGTGAACTTGCTGTGTACCCTCTCAGGATGGTGTTTCCAGACATTCACTATCAGCTACGTGCTGACTCCGTTTAAACTGATCTACCATGAGTTCTACTGAGTGCTCTCCAGTGCCTGTGTGGAGGGGTTTGGTGAAAAGCAGTTCCACAATTGCCTTACCCATCACCCTCAAGGTTTTGTGAACTTTGTACATCTCCTCCTGTAAATTGAAGAGTCTTTTTACTCTCCGCATATGGTGGTCACTTCAATTCCCCTCAGTCATTTTCATTTACTTTTTCTGTGTGCTCTGACTTTACTACATCCTTCTTGAGATGCAGAGACCTAAACTGCACCCAATACACAATGTATGGTAGAAATAAAGTTTTAGGCCTCTCTTCACCCTTTAACTGCCTAAGATAACCATGTATATGCATTTCAGTATTTGCTGTCTCTACTTGGAAGCCTGAAGTCTACAGGCTGTGAAGATTATAGCTAATTCAAACTATTGGCAGTTCAAGGACCAGAAAGGAAAAGCAAAATCATTTTAAGACCCATTTTACACTAACAAAGCACAGTCAGACCAAAACACATATTACACAATTCAAATACATCAGGAAGTTTTCTCTACTCAGAGAACTTGCAACCAGAATAGGCAAGGTAGGAAAAGGGGAAAAGGAGCAGAAAAGTGAAGGGTGATGATACATGGGGAGCCAGAGAGATGTTGAGCCAGTCTCTTTAATTTCCAAGTTTGTAATCTGGAGAAGAAAGATTTTTCACACAAGAAAATTATCTACAAACACTCCTAACTTTTTCCTCCCTGCCCCATCTCAGTCTCCTTGCCAAAGCATCTCACAGCTCTTTAGAAATGCTCCTTTGCTTTCAGAAATCACCTGGTGAGTATCCAGCCGTAGTGGCAGTGGTCATGGGGATAAGTGCACCACCAGTGCCTCGGGGCTTGCTGTGGGCTGGTGCAAGTGGAACTGGCTTTTAGCACTCTGCAGACCCCTACAGCTTTCTCATTTAGGTGCTGAGGATCAGTCTTTGGGCTTCTCTTCTGTCTTTCTCTCTCCGAAGATGCATGGTTGGATATGGTTGTGACCAGCTGTAGATGGAAAAAGGGCCATCCTCTGCAGAGTACTGAAACACGAGGGAGTAGCTCACATTTGCAGTGCGACAGCAAAGCAGCAGTGCTTGTAAGTGAGCACAAGCACCTGAAATGACTGTTTTAGGCTTTGCTGCCATTGTGGGGAGCTCACTCCCCAACAAGCATCCTCCCCATCTGCCTACAGCAGCTGGGATGAAGCCCCAAAGATGCTGCAGCAGTGCAAAGCGAAGCAATTCTACCTTGTCACCTTAGCACCACGGGGGAAAAGTGCCCCGCACAAAGCACCCCGTTTGAGCCCCAACAGGTGGGAGCCAACAGCTTTTTGTACCGAGGGGTTCAGGAGAGTTGTATTAATCTGTTTAATGCCATGTTGTCCGACTGCCTTGTTTGCCAAGCTGTGAGCGGGCAGCACAGCGCGCACCACGACCTAATGATGTACTACCAACACCCACGCCAAAGACAAGGCCATTTAGAGCGGAGAGACAAGCTGAGTTAGCATAAAAGAGGAGGCATCAATCACCATTCCCCCAAGACAATGGCGATAATTTAATGGCTGTTTTTTAAGAAGAACTGGCACTATACAGAGATTGGGGAGAAAGGTCTGGTAGGCTTCACCTGCAGCTGAGAGCTATTTGTTCCCTTTGTGCCAACCCGAGTGAGGTTTGAAACGGCAATTTCTGCAGCTGGCATCATATGTATCAAGTTATGCTCCCAACTAAATGTTTACTCTAAATTGCTAGATTTTCTGGCTCAAACTCTTATTAGTCAAGCATGAGTGACTTTGCTAATGAATTCACTTTCTCTTGAATTTCAAACTAATCTGCAGAGTTCTGTAGCACAATTTTTCTTCTGTTAAAATCCTTTAGCTTTTTAACATGATTTCCCTTTAATCTACTAGTTCTGTAACACCTTTTTTTTCTATAAGGTTTACAGAGATCAAATTCAGACTTAGAACAAGAATTTGCAGACTTGTTATATTCAGCTGACTTGTATCCCTGTGCTGTAGCTCTATATTTGACTGAACTTTGTTTGTTTGTTTTCAGGGAGATGAACCAGTGCAGATATCCTTATGCGTGGTGTAAGGTGATGCTACATAATCAACAAAAAACTATCTGGAGTGTCGAAGTCATCAAACCAAATTCACTCTGACAGGTTGCAAAAAAGCCAAGTACAAGAATAAACCTGGAAGGGTTTTGAAGCAGTCTTTTTGTCCAGACCACTGCCACAAGATGTGATCGCCTTCACCTGGTGGATGGAGGTTTCTCCAAGCCATTCTTAAATATTCCCCATGATGGAGAGCGCACACATCTCTAGCACAACTCTGCTGCTTCACTGCCCATCCTATTAGCAAGTGTTTCTAGTGTCTTGCTGGAACCTCCTCACTGCAGTTAAGCATATTATTTCTTGTCCTAGATGAGCATGCTCCTTTTTTCCAACAGCTCTTGGCATACTTGGAAAACATAAGAAAATCCCTAGCATACACTAGAACAGTGCCAGTTCCTTCATTGTGTAGCACATTTTCTGGACGTACTGTCACTCATCTTATCCTCCTCTGCTAGCTCCCCAGATGCTCAGGGTCCAGGCTGGATCCTGAGCCCCAGCAGAGCACACACCAGTGCAGAGCAGGGAGGAAGTGAGCCAGGGTCCAGTTCTGCCTGTAGCTCTCCTTGCCAGATATTGGAACAAACATTTCCTGTTTTGCTGAAGACCTTCTCAGGGTTTCAGCACAATACATTCTGGCTTTTACAGTCTTCAAGGAAAATGTGTTAAATGCTTTGAAATGGACTATTCAAAAAACAACACTCTTAAAGGTCCTCCAGTGAGTCAACTTGACTCACTAGTCCCAGAATTGCATTTAGTTTATCTGACGAATTTTAGTTTTAATCCTAACCATCCTTCTGAGGGCTACACTTCATACTTTGACCTGAGTCTTTCCTTCTCCTCTAGCAGCAGCTACTGCTTGTGCTCTAGTAACTTTTGTTAGCGTTAGATGCTGAAGAGTGTGCCAAGAAGATAGTCCGTCTCATTAACCATATTAAAAAAATTTTTAAGAAATTTCTGGTTTTTACAAATGTCTCTTTATTTTCTTTTTTTCTTTTTTTTTTCTCATTTTAACTTCTATTTCTACTACAATCATCCAAACTCTTCCAGAATGATCTTCATGAGGATGACAGGCCACAGAGCAAGCTCAGTCCATCATCCCATATAGCTGTGGACATTCTGCAGGACCTATGAGTGGGACTCATGAGGCACAGCCCACTGCTGCCCTCCTATATGGTACGTCAAATTCAGTCTATCTACAGACAATAGCTACCCCCAGAGACTTCAGCAACAAGACAATTTCATGCAAAGCTGAAATATGAAACATGCAGCTTGGTGGGGAACACCTCATCCACTCTGCTGATGGGACGGCACTGGGTCAGCAGAGGTACAGATACCATTAAAAAGCTGCAAGTTGACCTTCATCTTTGTTCTTCTGTTTTGTCAGTGTGAATATGAGGCAATTTTGGTTTTATATCTGGGTTTCAGGTACCATTCAAAACATAGCTTAGGCATAACGTTGGTGCTAGGTACTATCACAATCACTTCTAGTACTGAGCCTATATTCAGCTGCAAAGTTGGATTGCATCTGCACTGAAAAGACTCTGGAGGAGACAGAATCACCCATATCTGTAAGTTTGTCCCACTGATATTGAATATCCGTCCAGATCTAAGTCCCTAATTCCATTTCATTGCTGAGCCCAGTGCTAAGAGATGTTTAGAATAAAAAGCAATAGAAAACCCAAGAGCAGAGCAGAGCAGAGCAGAATAGAGCAGAGCAGAGCGGAGCGGAATAGAATAGAATAGAATAGAATATTTGGAAGGGATATTTGAAGATCATCTAGTCCAAAACATTTAAACATTCTCGGGGGCTTTTCATGTGCTTCAGGATTTAACATAATCAGTGCATCATATGGATGTTTCAGCCCTCCGTATATTCTACCAAGGCCTCTCACCTCTTGATGTCTCAAAACTCCGAAGCAAATAGGAGGATGGAGACAAATTAAAGTGCTTCTTACTCAATTTGTTCATTCAGGCAAGCAAAGAGCATTCCTAGGTGGTGTGCTCAACCCCTATGAGACAGGCATTTCCCATAATCAGTGTACTTCCTTTGTACAGTGCTGAAGTATTGGAAGCCTCTTAGAAAGTACTGATCTCTTCCTGTCTTTCAGAGAAGATAATTCAAGCACTTGCAGTGCCAGAAGATGACCTCTTTCAGGCATCTGCAGTGTGGATAGTGGCTACTCATGCTGCCTTATGGTGCTTAGATATGATTTCACAGTGTTATGTCTTGAGTATTAGGTCTTCAGAATGACGTAGAACTTGACTCTCTTACATATATTTGTTCTGTAAATTGTCCTAGACAATAAAGAGGACAGTGCAGATCAAGAAATGGGAATAATGATCTCCTTTCATTCTTCCATTTTTTCTTAGCTACTGAACTGCTAACAGGGACATCAGGAGCAGTCTGGGATTTCTGACAGTGTTGGAAGTGTAAATTATTCCAATTTTGCTTTGCATAGAGGTTTGTGGATGAGCGCTTTAGGGAAACTTTATAGAAGCAGAGCTCAAGTGTTACTGTCATAACCATGGGAGGGAATAATCCTTGTGATAACTTGTGCTGGAGTCACTGATGCCTTGGAAGACAAAGACCTGTTTTTTTGTAGCAGGCACCGGGAGGAGCGTTTGGGCCACCTCGGTGGTGTACTCATGTAGCCCTCACTGCTTAGCGTGTGAGCTGCCACATGTTGAACCAACTGAAGTCCTCAGAGAAACAGGAGGTGAAAAATCCCATTCAGTTCCCACAAGTCCTGTCACACTGCCCATGCCATTGTGTGGTTTTGTGGCTACCTCAAGCTCCTTTTATCAAATTCCTGTCATGAAAACTGTAGCCTTTGTAAGGTGTTCTAAGAGGGGTTACTGAGCCCAGAAATCAAGGGAGCTAGTATAGATTTATGTGCACTCTTATACAAGTCTAAATCAGAAGCAATTCCACTGAAGTTGCAGAGTTTGATTCCCAGGACTTGCATCAGAAACACTTGTTCGGATGTGCTCAACAACTAACCAAACCTGACTCATTAGCACACTGCTGTTTGAGGCAACAAAACTATCTAGAAAGACAGCTTATACAAGGAGATGAAGCTTCACACCAACTAGAGTCTAAATGAAGACCAGTCATAATCACAGAATCACAGAATGGTTTGGGTTGGAAGGGACCTTAAAGCCCACCCAATCCCACCCCCCTGCCATGGGCAGGGACACCTCCCACCAGACCAGGTTGCTCAAAGCCCCATCCAGCCTGGCCTTGAGCACCTCCAGGGATGGGGCATCCACAGCTTCTCTGGGCAAAGTAGATTCCAACCTCTCAGAGCAGGGGGAAGGTAAAGGGCAGCACCTCTGTGGGTGTAACAAGAAGATAAAGGATTCCCAGCCATTTACTCCAGCTCCATACACTTCTGTGATGCCATGACAGTTTATGGCTGAAATTTTGCTGTTATGGAATACTCTTTGTAACGTGATTACCATTTCATCATTCTATATTAGAATCTCCATGTCTCCATGGTGTTTGACTTCCTTTTGGAGAAGCTGCATGAAATAAGAGTGCTTGTTGAAACAATTTTTTGTGTATTTAGTTAGATTTTATATCTTCCAATTAAGTAGATGTGCCATTGACTGGTCCTCTGTAAGGTTGCTCCACTTGTTCCGAAATGCTATCATTTCTAAGATTATAGTGCAAACGTAGGTGGAGTCCACAGTGCTCCAATTTATGTTAGAGTTTTACCTAAGTTTTCCAAGCAAAGTAGGTGAAGCCATGAGCAGATGGTGTGGAACCACACATCACTTGCACAAATATCTAAGCTTTGGCCCAATGAAAAATAGTGGCACCAATATTGTTTGTTTGAGCAAACGCATGGAAATACTTGGCTTGGACAAATGCATAGCAAATCATTTTAGCTTTTTCTAAGGAAGTTTATCAAATTTGGCAATCAATCATCTAAGTTGACCAAGGATACAGTGTCTTTGCAGTAAATGTTCATGCTTGTCATCATTAACGTCATTTAGATTTTAGACTTTTTCTAATTAAGAAAGGTTCCCACCAGCAACAGCAAAAATCCCTACCACCTCTTTCATTATCTCAGCCTTTCTTCTCTTTAATTACTATTGAGCTCCTGGCTGATTAAATTAGTTTTTTTTAGGTCTTTTCTGAAATCTTAGGGAAATTATCTAAAAATCATGAAATCAATTCCCTTACGCTGTTTTAATCTTTTATGTTTTGGGCTCCAAGAGGGACGGGCGGACAAGTGCAGCCCCTCCGAAAAGTGTGCAGCACTAGACTGCTTGCCAGCCTTCTATTGCCTTTGTGGACCATCTGGGTCAATTTCCTTCCAACTAAATGAAATGCAAATAAAAATTCCAGCAGTTTTTCAGCTGCAGGCTGCCCAGCTGATTAGCATGACAGAGGCCGGGAGATGAGGCCTGACCCTGTGCACTTCCCCTCATCTCATTAAGTTGTAACTCTACCGTGGCTGCATTCATGGTGTTTATTGACGCTGAAAGGCGTCTTTATCCAAAACTAGCTAAATTCACATTCAGAGTTTTTCCATGAAGGCTTGCCTGCTACAGCATCCACATGAAAGTGAACCTATTGTAGCTTGGTGATGTGTCCTGCTGATTCGTTAACAATCTGAGCTTTTTCCAAAAATGTTAGATTCACAAGTTTAAGTTCCAAAAAAAAAAGAAGAAAAAACAAAACAAAACAAAACAAAAACCCCACAACCAAACAACAACAAAAACAAACAAACAAATAAAACCATGCTATAAAAGCCGAAGGTTTTAACAACTCAGTAGTTTAAAATGCTAAGAATATAAATATCTTGCATTCTGATGGTGACGTTATGTATATTAAACCCATGCATACGAGGAGACTTCAGCCAAAGTACGGTAGCAAGAGAACACCTGTATCACGTAGGACTGCAGACAACAGGATATTATGCTTATCCTATCAACCATCAGCAAGGAGAATGATAAAAGATTCGAGAAGGCAACATCTGCAGCAATTTACACTGCTCTGAGAGTCACAGTTGGACAATGGAGCGCAATACACCTTATAACTGCCCACTATTTCACAACTCAACATTAAAGAAAGGGAAATATTGTTGTGAAAACGTCTGGTGGAAATAAGCATAATAACATCTGTGATCCTTTTGCCTTTCTCTTGAGTACCATAACTGGCACGATAGGTGGATGACTACAGTTGCATAGCTAAGACACAGCTTCTAAAGCTCTAGGGTGGACAGGTCTGGTGGGCAGCACATTTTCTCTGTAGCAATGTTTGAGGGCCAGGTGGGAACTAAGGTAGATGGAGTGCTTCCAGGAGGCACAGAAAGGAAGAGCAGCTTCTACAGTTTTTGGAAGGAAAAGTGAAATGCTCATGATATTTCTACCATTTGGATCTACAGAGTGTCCATAGCAAAGTCTAACCACTCTCTTATGGAGCTCCCATACTTCACCAAGTGTCTGGGAGGGTCTTGCCCTCACACTAAAGCTTCCCTGAAATCAAAGCCTCGTTTTCTGTTATTTCTGCTCATGGTATCTGGAGTAGGAAGAAAGGAGAGGGAGGAGTTCACTGGACCACTGCCAATTCTCTCACAAGATATTTTAAGATTTTGTTGAGAACAAAAGGATGTAAAGGCAGATATAGGTGAACAAATGGAGGGGAGTCAGTCAGAGATCAACTCTGTGGGTGAGGTCACAAGAAGAAGTTATAGGGCTGTGAGTGTCTAATCTAAGTGATCTATACCTGTGCAGTGCTAAAAAGTAAAGCCAGTGCATAACATAGACTGGCATCACAATCAGTGGGAAAATAAATAAATAAATAAATAAATAAATAAGAGGAATAACTTTGCAACATCTCTAATCCTTTCAAAGGTCACATGAATCAGAGAATACTTGAAATTATCTCCACTTGGTTACCCCATGAAGAATTCAGCAATAATTTGCCCATGGCTTCTGCCTTGATTTTCCATTTCATCTGCTGATGAGTTCAGTTTGCTTTATACATGTACGGTTGGACAAATGATATCTTGATCTGGGAAACCATACACAATGCCTGGGCAGGAAAGTTCATGTTTTAAAATTCATGATACATTAATGTCTTCCCACTGAGCCACAAACCATTATGAACATAAAAATGATTTTCTGGATCATTTGTCATAAGCCTATGGAAGTTGAAGATGTTCTGTTAATTTCAATTGGCTTTCAATTCTATTATTTGCTAGTTTGGCTTAGCTAACTGTTTCCACAACTCCACGTGAGGTGGTAGACACTGACTGAACAAACATCTCAACGTTTGGCTTTCCTGTTGCTCCAGGTAAGTGTTTGAAGGACTGATGAAAGCTGCCCAAAGGTATCATCATCACTGCCAGATGTCCTGTGCAAACATGTTTTCCTCTCAGGGGCACATCAACAAGGGTTTGGCTATAAAGGCTTTTGTGTGAAAGTCAAGAAGGTGGACATGCAGCATAGCAAACGGAGCATGAGGTGTTTTGACCACTTGTGATTTCCCCTTGCTGGCTCTAGGAGCTGTTTTCCTTCTGCGTACTGGTTCAGCTTCATGGGTGACATAACATGGCTCAGCTTTGCCTGAAATCAGGAGTTTAAACTGGTTAAGCCAAACTGATGGAAAGGACTTCTGAACATACTTGTTTATTTTAAACGCATATCCCATTTCAACTCAAGTTAGCCAAGATTTAATTTTATTAAATCAAAAACAAAAACCTTAAGCTTGGTGTTTTACTAGGCAAGTTTCCTGAAATGCTGCTTTTCAGAGGTAAAAAGAATCTGAAAAGAGGCAGAGAACTACCTTTTTATCTGATCTGCACTGGTGTGAACTTTGTTTGCTTCTGGGTTTTCATTTGAAACTGATAACATTTTTAGCAGTTTAGATCTGAGAACAAATCAGTGTCTTTCTCATCAGTAGCTATAATACTGTTTGTGCTTGATGTGTTTTGTTACCAGGCATGACAACTTTAAAGCCAATTTATAATGTTATGAAGTGTGTTTTTACATCACCAGCCACAATAACTGTTGACAGTGCAAGGAGTCACACGATGGAGCCGACTGCTCCGTTCCAGGCAGGTTGGAGAAAAGTAGAGGGATGCTGCAGAAACAACCCATCTAATGGCATTTCTTTTTGAACTGTATCCAAATTCAAAGCCAACGCTTTAAAAGTTCTGCCAAACGCACTTTTGTGGGGGGAAAAAAAGTGATTTAGGATTCTTGAAAGATTTTGCTTTAGTAATGCAACATGCTTTCATTTCACAATTCATTTAACTTCAGTAAAATGAAAGCATTACAATGAAATGTTAGATAATGATATATATATGCTACAATAACACCAGCTTTGGAATATAAATATGAAACCATGAGATTTTGAATTTATCAAAATTATATATTTTACAATGTTAATAGTGTAGAATGATAAAGTTGGGACAAAACACTGCAACTTCTAGCAGTTTTTTTTTTAGTCTTGTTATCTTTCTTGGACACATTTTGATTTTGCTAAAGCTGTCTGTATGACAAGAAATGTCATTAGGGATTTTCATTCTGGTCCTGTTATCACTGTTATCTGTTAGATAGAAAATGGGAGTTTGGGAGTTGTTTCACCCAGAAAGGTGAAGGCAGTGATGATCGTGTTTTTTCTTTAATGTTTCTTTATGATACAAGAACCAAATATTCTTTTTTGTACCACAGAGAAAAAATGCTCTCACACAAATGCTGAACCTTGTAAATGTGAATTAAATATATTTAAAGATTTAAAATCCAGGGAAGGAAACACTGATATATCTGTTAGAATAATCTCTATAATCTATTTGTTGCATCTGTACATATTAGTTTGAGTCATTCCAGTGATTTTAAGGATATTAGGATACAGGCAGCTTCAAGTAGGAGTTCAAATTTTTTTATTCTTATTTTTTTTAAACATTTTCTTAAAGAATAGAAGATCAAAAAAGGGGGAAAAGCTTTTCCTGAGGGATATTTTTCCTCTCCAAGGCTGCCCTCAGTACAGAGCAGTGTGTTGAACAGGGTGGGCAGGACCAGCCTTGGCTTTTGAAATGGATATAGATTACAGAAAGAGAAAAAATAGACTTCATTCAGAAAGTGGTTGGAGCTAGACTTGTCCTGTAGATGAGGAACAGAGCAGCTACAGCCACAAGACCTGGGTCCAAGGCAACAGAACATAGCTATCATGTTTAATTGCAGAGAATTTGAAAGGTGGCCGCTATCAGCTAAAATACAGCAGAACAGTTTTGTTACTACAGCCATAACTTCTGAAAGCTGAACTCATTACTCACTAAAGCTGGATGTTGCTTATCCTGGAGATGTAGCAGTGATGCTTAGCCTCACGTTGAACCTGGAGAGCATCCTGCACCAGTAATGACACTGTCTTATCATGACCCCTGAGCTAACTCCCCAGAGTACAAAACAGGGAACCTGCAGGTGTATTCTTCTCTACCATATCCTGATCAAAAGGAAACACACAACGGAGGACCCTCATGCATCTCAAAACACAAAGGAAAAAGAAAGGAAAACTACACGGCCAATTTTTAAGTATTTCACAAGCACATCTGGTACGTATGTGAAAGCTCAGGGTGTCAAGTCATGCTCAGAGCTCTTGGCAGCTTGTTGTGCAACGTGTGCCTGGGGTACATCGAAGGAACAACTGTTCCCTTCTACAGTGCAAAGCCTACTGAGCATGTCTGACATGTTCCTTGAGAACCTGGAGCAAAATGAGGTGACAGCTAATGAAGAGAGCAAAGTAACACCACTTTGTTTTCTTCCTCCGGGGCACATTCCCAATCCTTTCTCCAAAGCACATGGCAGAGCTTCAGAATAAATAGAAAAGTTGCATCAAAGATGAGCATAAAAATACTTTTCTCAAAAATCTCCAACTTTCTGTTATTTGACCACATGCTGTGAAAAGAACACCTTGAACATGTGGTCCAAACCTCAGGGTTAGAGGGCAGTAGGTTGACCAGAAATGGGACCAGGGTTCTTCAGAGGAGAGGTGCCAACTCATCTGTTGTATGGACATGGCTGCTGATGGCAGGACAGCACGCTTTGTTTTGTATGTTGGGTTTGTAATACAACTAACTGCTGTGGTATTTCACCTCTGAGATCTGACTTAAGTATTTCCATACATTCAATAGGACCACACTGCTGTAGGTGTCTAGGGTAGGACTGGGTGGGTCAGGTACTTCAGTGCAGGTATCTCCCCCTTAGCTCAATGTCCCACAGATATTGTGAGTGGAGATGTCCTCAGAATGGTCCATGAAGCCTGGAGGGCAACTCTTCTTCCTACACTCAACACTCACGTTTGATCCTATGGGATCAATTACGATTTAGCCTCAGCCTAAATCACAAAACAGACACATTCTACACTGAAATACATCACTGGTGCTCTTATTCTGCTGCACTGTTCATTGGTACATTGCTCCTCTTCTCATTTGTTGTTCTGGTGAAGATCTCCCCATTTTCAGGCTGGACCTGGACCCCAGTGAAACACACATTTACAGAATCAAGGAAGTTATGGATTACAAAAGAAGCCAATATTCTAGGGATACTCTAGGTCATCTATCTAGCCCATTACACAGGACAAATGTAATCAAATTACATAAATTGAGTCACATAATTGAATAAAGGATGAGTCCTTTCAAAAGACATTCTGACTTCGTGGAGGGCAAAAGGGACTGAAAGTTGCCCTATAGGCTTTCAGTCTTCAGTCTTCCCTCTGAGACTGCTGCTGAACTCTGGATCGGATAAAACAAACCAACATATAGCTTTCACTGCTCCACACATAGATTAGATCCACACTTAGATTAATCAAATCTAAGGATGGTATACAGCCTACCTGTTGGATTGTGCAAAGTATGTGAATTCTCACATGTACCAAAATTAACAACAACAACAAAATGTTAATATGGAAATGAATCAGCGCAAGATTTTCGTAGTGCTCAGCATATGACTTCAGTATTGCATTAACTAATTTATTTGTATAGTTTTTATATAGGGTCACTCTATATTAATAATTTAGGACCCATATCATTAATTTAGTAATTGATAATGCAACACCTGGTACATGCTCACATATGGAAAGCCAGACGTGCAAGAGGGTTTCCAGCCTTGTTAATGTAACTGCTGTGTAATGTAGTGTACCCAATTAATTGGAGATGAAGTGTGGCTATGACAGACCGTATGTGTTGTTGAGTTTTGGGGTGAGTTCCTGGGAAATGAGGTTGTCCTGCAGGTAGCGAGCAGGAGGTGCCGAGCTCCCTCCATCAGCCCCAGCAGGAGCCCAGCTGACTCCCCCTTTCCTCCCGCTCCCCCTTTCCCATCCCTGTCTGTTGGAGGTTGCATGTTCGGGGTTGTGTTCCACCACAAACCCATTAGCAATTCACCTTTGTGATCACAAAGGCCTATTTCTTTGTTTTCACCTCACTCCTCTCCAACACTTTCCCTGCCTCTGTCTCAGCCAGACATGACTCCTGTCCCCATTGCTTTTGCAGAGCTGAGTGGGAATGTGTTGCTGATGCTCTCCCCTCTCCCAGGCCTCTCTTCAGCAAGCAACACCCCCCCCAACACACTGGTGAAAACACAGACCCCAGCTCCCTAAATTTTGTACTGCCTAGATTTGGCACCCACATCTTTCCAAAGACCAGGATCCAGGAGTATATCCCACACGTCCCACCACACCTGTGTGTCTGAGACACAGAGGCACCTCGAAACACCTCAGAGGCCTTCTCTCTGCTGTCCCCTATCGTTCTTGATCCTCAGCCCCACAGAGCAAAGGCACGAGCTGTGTTTACCCTCCAAAAGGCTGCGCTCACCCTCCCAGCAGAGGCACCGGGGAAAGCGCTCTTGTTTGCCTTCACTTGCCAGCCAGAGCTTCCCGGTGCCTTATCACAGCCAGCTGATATTTCCTCCCTGGTCTCCACAAGTTTTGTCCATCAAAGCAGCAGACAGTGCTGTTTTATGATGTGCTGTAAAACTACCCTGCTACCCTGCGTGTGCTCAGCGTGGCTGCCTCATTTATCACTGCTCAGCCTTCATGCCGGGACATCATCCATCACTGCCTCCTTAGAGCCCGGAGTCAGAACCTGGTCCGTGCTGCTGCCTCAGCCCAGAGTCATGTGAACGCTCCCCAGCAGGTCCCTTTGTCCTCAGGCTGTGTTTTTTCTTCCTTTTTTTCTTCCTTTTTTTTTTTTTTCCAGGAAATGGGACTTCTTCTTACATTTTGTTCCCAACCAAGAGTCCAGAATAGAAAACCAAACTTCAAAATTCAATTGAGTGTGCCTAATGGAGGGGATTTTAATTTGTAGCCTCTGACCCTTATCTATTATTGACAGAAATAAAGACCCTTTTTTGTTTCATATTTGCAGCTAATGGTAAAAGAAAAATTCAGAGGTTTTAATTTTTTGATTCTAATAGTGACCTCCATGTCCATTGTGAAACCATGAATAATCACTGCTTGAGAAAGGCATTTCTGTGAGCAATCTAGAAAGTGGACAAAGGAACTTTTGAAACAGTTTCATATGCAGGACAAAAAAGCTCAAGAATGCATTTGTGTCTGATTTTCTTCCTGTGCTATAGAAAGACGAGTGTCCTTTTTATTAATTGCATTAATTAATTGCATTGCACTTATGGCTTTGTCTCTCACAAGCCTGTTCATTCTACACAAATGATACAACTAGCAGGCAAAACTTATAAAATGATTTAAAATGTCAGCCAATGTAAAAGCTGTAAATTCAGAGCCTTCTTCTACTCCTGGTATCATCAGTGGGGGAAAACCCCATTGATTTTACCAAGTCTCTATATTAAAGAAGATATATTGTACCAAACTAAACATGGAGACAGGTCTTTGTTTTTTTCTGTGCTTTAATACCCTTGCTCTTTAGTTCTGCCCTACTTCTGGGACACTGCTGTGGTATGTATAAGGAACTGGTGGATGGGACTCATGCACCTCATAATTCTGTCTCTGGGATTTAGCTTCCTGTGGTTGAAGAAATGATCTGCTGTGGGCAATTCAGCTCTAGGAGAAGCTGTGGCAGGTAGCAGTGAGTGTGGAGTCTGCTCCAGGCTCTTTTTTTTGGGAGGTGAAACGTCAGAGAAGTGGCCTTCCTGGAAATAACCCCAGGTGTACAGGTAAAGGGTGACAGGCCATGCACCAGTTGTGGCTTCCTTTGCTCCAGGATGGATGTGTGAGTACTGCAAGTTGCAGTCATGAATGTTGGTGATTTCCCAGCATGAGAAAGCTGACTGTGAGGCCCCAGATCACTGTTGCTGCTTCAGCAAAGAGATCAAAAAAATAGATGCTTACTAGGAGTAGAATAGACAGCATTCAGGTTTTAGATGTATTGTTTTCCATTTTATCTCAGCTTTCCATCCACTTGACAACTTGGAAGCAAAGTCACAAGCTCAGCATGGTGATCTTGGATGGCCTGGCTAAGGAGAAGATATCTTCATCCCAGTGGATGTGTGCCCTTCACCTTCCAGGGCTGTGCCTACACCAGCAGTACCTCAGCACAGTAAGTGCATGTGTGTAGCATGAAGCAGAAGGTGCTGCAATTCCTTCTTCTACATTGTTTTCACATGAGCTTATTTTTAAATGAGCTTTGGAGTGGTCCCTTGGATCAAATGTCCATGATGCACATATGGTTTGATGACCCTGAAGAGGCCAGACTGGTTCTGGCCCTCATGTCCACAACAAAGTGTTGAAAGTGTCCTTTTGAAGGAAACCAAAATCATGGGTCAATCAAGTAAGTTGGAGCCCACTTGACGTGCATCTTGGGCAAATTATGTTTTACTCCAAAAGGAACCTCCTTTGCACACACCAAAACCATTCTGCTGACAAAGTCAGAGTGGGATATAAGGGGAAGGCTGGAGGGTTGCTTCAAATCCTAAGCACGATTTCTTTTCTTTTCTTTCTTTCCTTTCTTTTCTTTTCTTTTTTCTTTTCTTTTCTTTTCTTTTCTTTTCTTTTCTTTTCTTTTCTTTTCTTTTCTTTTCTTTCCTTTCCTTTCCTTTCCTTTCCTTTCCTTTCCTTTCCTTTCCTTTCCTTTCCTTTCCTTTCCTTTCCTTTCCTTTCCTTTCCTTTCCTTTCCTTTCCTTTCCTTTTCTTTTCTTTTCTTTTCTTTTCTTTTCTTTTCTTTTCTTTTCTTTTCTTTTCTTTTCTTTTCTTTTCTTTTCTTTTCTTTTTTCTCTTCTCTTCTCTTCTCTTCTCTTCTTTTCTTTTCTTTTTTCTTTTCTTTTCTTTTCTTTTCTTTTCTTTTCTTTTCTTTTCTTTTCTTTTCTTTTCTTTTCTTTTCTTTTCTTTTCTTTTCTTTTTTCTTTTCTTTTCTTTTTTCTCTTCTCTTCTCTTCTCTTCTCTTCTCTTCTCTTCTCTTCTCTTCTCTTCTTTTCTTTTCTTTTCTTTTCTTTTCTTTTCAAGGCATCAAAGACCTTGCTAAAATGCTTTCAATGAATTCCCTGACATGAGCTCCGATGTTGGGTTTAGTCACATAAGACTTCTCCTTGTCTGGATTCCCCCTGACATGCTCAGCAGCTGCTGCTGTTGCCATTAGCACCTTCAGGACACAGGGAAGATGGCTGGGCTGTGCTCCAGGGACTCCCACATGTCAGAATGGGAAACGGAGCTTTGCAAAGTCCTTAACTGTTCTGTGATTCTGTGAAACCGTGAAGGAGAATGAGCTTTGGAGACTTCTGACCCTTATTCCTCATGCTGGTGTAGGAAGCAGCTCAAAACAAATCCATTGAAGACTGAACAGCAACAAAATACTGGAAAGCATTGCAAGGTGATGGTTATTGGAAACCTACTGGAAGCAATGGCCCTGCTTCCTCTGACCTCAAAGCACATTTGACCAGAAACCTGAAGGAAGCATGGATGTGGTAGTTTGTTTTTTTCCCTTGCAAGGAACCACAGCTCTGGTCTGGCTTGGAGGCTTGGAGGGGTGGACAAATGCCAGGAGCCATCCACTGTGGCTGTCTGCCAGGAGGATGCAGAGGGGAGCAATAAAAGAGCAGGTATGATACCTTTGTCAGAGAAAAAAAAAATTAAAAAATAAAAAACAAAGAAAGAAGTGGGATATGCATTGAGAACAACATTTTTATAAAATCTTTTGTATTTTTTCAAGATTCTCCATTTTTTTTGAGAACGTCAAAGGAATGGGATATTTTTTCCTTTGTGTGTCTCATGTTTGGCTTTTGTGTCCTTAATCATTTTTTAATTCTACTGAAAGATGTGCTTTTCTCCCCTGAGCCATTCTGGGGACATTTTTCCATGGCTAAGAGAATTTCTCTTGATTATTAACTCATTTTCACTATACAGTTCTACATAGTAAAGAAAAAGTATTTGCTGAAACTCGGGGGAATATGAAAATTTAAATATCTAGAATTCCTAGCTTAACAAGGATTAATTCTTCTTAACAAGGACTTTGTTGTCTTCTGGTCTTCTCAGACCCACCTCTCCAATCGACACAAGAGAAGGATGCTTACATGGCAAAAAATGCTCTTCTGGAATGGGATTTCATGGCAAAAAATGCTCTTCTGTAATGGCGTTTCAGGAAGCACATCACTTCTCCCCTCCCCTGGGCAGAGAAGACCAATGTCATCTCCAGAGCTAGATCAACATTGATTTCTGAGCTGCTTCTTGTTGCCGAACCTGACAGAAGAGCTGCTTTAGAGCTGCTTTTCTTTTTCTCTTGTGCTGCAAGTCCTCAAGACTGACTCCACATACTGCTGAACCCTGCTCCCACCTGAGGATCTTCTTTTGTGCCTGGTGCTGTACAAACACCGGGGTGGAAGGCAGTTTCTGCCCTTTTGTGTCTCCCACCAGCTTTTCATAATTCTTGACCTCAGGGCAAAGTGGAAATTGGCATTGTCATGGCACCAAAAACCTGCAGGCACACACGCAAGCATGAACATACACACACATGCACGTGCATGCATATTCAGTTGTCCCAAACCCTTTTCACAAGCTCTTTTTTTTTTTTTTTTTTTTTTTTTTTTTATTATGTCTCTCTGTGCATGCCCTGGATAAGAAAGGACTGAGGGTTAAGTTTCAAGTAAAGTCTGGGAAACATGTCTCACTTCTAACTTGGGAAAAGTTAAGTGTACATGTTTCTCAGTGTCCAGTCACCAATAGCATATAGGCGACTTTACCTTCTTTTACATTCATATTTACTTTACTTCCTTTGCATCTACACCTATAGCAAACCTGGTGAGTGAGCTCTGCCCGTGCAGGAGGGAGATGCAGACCCAGCCTCCCAGGTGGCCAAGCCAGCCATGAAACAACTGGAAAAGCAGCTCAAATCCATGCACCCGACACCACCTGTTCCTGAGGAGGGTCTGTTCCATGTCCCTTAGCTCCAGGTGGGACACAAAGCCACTTGCCCAAGTGACACCAGCATGGTGACAGCCTTGCCACTGAACCACACTGTGCTGCCCTGGACCAGATTTCCCTGGCATTGCAGTGCTCAGCTCGTTAGCCTTTTCCTAAGTGTTACTCAAGGAATGGACAGCTGAGATGTTTTAAACCAAGGGAGATGCCTCACTTGAGTGCACCACGCCATTCCCCAGGATACTCAACACACGTTGGAGATGCTTTCCAGCAGACATGGGTATCGACCAAATATATATATATATATATATATATATACACATACATACATATATATGTATATATATATATAATTAAAACAATAAAATAAAATAAAATAAAATAAAATAAAATAAAATAAAATAAAATAAAATAAAAAATAAAATAAATAAAATAAAATAGAGAATATTCATAGCAATGTATAAAGAGTCACGAGTACTAGATGATAAGCAGGGACAGAGATGGGTCAGGACCTGGTGAACAGAAAAGAGGGAGGGAATCACACAAAAAACAGCTGTAGTTTCATGAAGGTTATGGTGGCAAGGCCAAGGCTTGCAAGCTACGTATATGGAAATGACCTGAAGAAGAAAAATGGGTGGTTTGTGCAATTGCTGAGTTTTGCAGTTGGAGCTGAAGGTTGGTTCTAAGTATTTTTCTATCTCTGTCCACAGCTGGTCTCCAGGCACCTACAGAGATTTCTGTAATTTCTCTCCTCATCTTACTTGATCACAGCAGTCATCTCACCCCAGTTTTGCCTTTATGGTGAGATTAATTTATCCTTCCAATTCTTGTGCCTGTGATCAAGACAGTGGAGTCTCCTAATCAGGGGCAGACAAAATGCTATCCTTTTATGGCAAATTCTTTTTTTTTTTTTTTTTTTTTTTTTTCCATCTAGCCTTGTGTCTGGACAATGTGAAAACCTTGGAGAAGATGCTATCAATCCTGTTTGTTCTCCCTTCTGGTTTGATCTTTCAGTGGGGATAATTCATTCATCCAGGCTCGGGACTCTGTTCTCACACTTCTGCATGACAAGCTATTAGAAGGACCTCTCCATTTACTGAGATAGCGATCTGTCTGAAGAGAAGAAAGCAAAGGCTGTATGTGAAGATGGTGATGGAGAAAATGACAGAAACTGAAGAAGAGGAGGAAAAGTAAGGAAAACATCCAAATTAAAACTGAAGCAGGAAAACTGGAGGGAAAGTCAGAAAACACAGAGTAAAGGGGGATGGCTGACTAAAATCTGACGCACCACTTCAGTCTCCTGAGGATGCATGTTTTTCACACACACATTTCTGATTAATTTCCATACTCTGAGACAGGTGTGGAGTTGAAGGGTTCTGACGTCATCTATGCAAATCCCCCAAGGCATCAGAAAAGCAATCGTTCACGTGTAGAAGTCACCAGGGGGAGAAGCCGTGGAGCAGAGGGGTACCAGGCAGCCTGCTCCCCATTATATCACTGTGGCAACCCCACAGCTTTTGGGGAGGTCATGCTCCAGAGGGGAAAGGCAACAGTTGAGACAGGAGAGCACAGAGAGATGGCACAAGTGGGATACCCCTGCCCATGTGCATCTGGGTTAGGCTTTTAGGGGCTCCTTGTAGCAACAGACAGAAGTTTCTGGGTGGGATTTATTTCATTTTAAGGATTTCTGAATTAAGTAGGATGGATCTCTTCCAGGAAGTAGATGTTTCTCCCCATTGACTACAAAGGGAGCCAAGGGTGACCAGCTCTTTAATTACACCCCATCCTCTTAAACCAGCACAGCTCTACATCTGCAATAGGTAAAGTGGTGGAGTGCACTGAGAAGTCTTTATGTACCCACAGGAACACCACATGGAGAACAAGGTTTGACTAATATTATTCCATTCCTCAAAGCAAATAATAAATATTTGGAATGGCTGACAGTAAGCATCTATACAGCTAGAAATGTATCTGTCTCACATACAGAAAGAAATCTAGTCTATCTCACGCTCTGTACAATGGCAGAGAGCATTGGCTGCTGTACCTCAAACATTAAAAAAAGAACTAGACATTAAACTAAATGTTTAAAAAATAATTCTTTAATAAATTCTACACGTTTTGCAAATTCATCCTTTTATAGGTATTTCACACAAACTGCAAGACTTGGGGTCCAAGGCTCTGCCAAGCTCTGTGAGATTCCAGAAACCTGTGGTATCCAACTGGTGTTTTGGGGTATTGATCTTCACTGGCAGTAGGATAGGGCATGTAACTTGGGATAACCTCCTCCATGGAGCTATCAGAGCTTTGGGATATCGTCCCAAAGCATAAGACAGCCCTGCTTGGAATCCTGCGATGAATACTATCTCTGAAGCATGGTGGAGGGTACCACCTCTAGCCCATAATGGGAGGGATTGGGGCACCAGACTAAAGGCAAGAAGCGAGCTCCTTTAAGAGAAACTTTGAGGCTCCTTGTTCATGCACGTCTCCAGCAGTATCTCAGCATAACCCATCCCACTCCAGTTGTGATGACACGAGGCACCCAGGGACACAGGACAGGAGATCTTTGTCCCCACTCTCCAAAAGTGGAAGACAAAGATCTAACAGCAAAAGAGTGTGAAGCACAGGTCAGATTTGTGAGATTCACACTTTGAGGAGAATTCACAGGTCTGTTGCTGGCCCGGGACAGACTGTAACAACTAGAAATCCAAACTCTTTGTGTAGTTGCACCAATGAAATACAGATGCCAGGTCTGTGAGGCAGTACAGCTCCCGAGCCACAGCAAATGGACTTCTTGCCATGCCAAAATCCTAGCCGTATCTCACAGGTTTTCCTCTGTGCATGGATTTCCTTAATAACCCTAGAGGAGCCAGCAGAGATCTCACATTAGTAGAATTAAGACTTTGCAGTCAGACTCCAGGCACAGCAAGGCTAAGTTTTTGGAACTCCCTGAAATGACACAACAGAGCTTGGAGAAGATAGGCCTAGTGGCCCTGTGACACCAAGTCCAAGCACTACCCTCCGATGCACATACGTCTTGTACAGGATTAAGGTTAAAAACTGGTTCATCTAATTCAGTGATGGAAACCTGGGGTAATTCCTCTGGTACCAGTGCATTATACTAACAAAAACAGGAAAGTGGAAGAATGAGGTTTGTATGCTTTCCTTGCATTCTGAATACAGAAAAAAAAAAAAAGGTAGTATGATCACGTATGCTTGTGGTATACTGCTTTGGCTATTCATGTTGATGTTTTTAACTAATGTTTGTTTAGTATCTCTAAAAATGTTGTGTTGTGTATTGGAATATTTCCATGCCAATACAAGGAGGTCAACAAATGCCTCTGCTTGACTTGCAGGAAATAATTTCTCTAAAATGTTGCTACAGTACAGTCCCGTATGGCTGCACACCCCCATCCTGTACACTTCCTTGATGTATTCAATAATACACTATACAAGTTCATGTTCAGATATGTAGACATAAACACAGGTAAACTAATATCCTGAATAGTCTATGATACCCACAAGTATTTTTAGGTCTTCGAAATGGAATAACGAGAAGAAAATGGGTTTGTTAGCTCAGAGTGTTCCTCTTAGTCTGCCGACAAGACTGACAAATTAGAGTTAACACACCTTGGTGAGGTCTGCTTTACACAAGCTGAGTAAAGATAATCACTTCACATTCACGTGTGATAAACACTGAAGGAACGTGCTTTGGCCAACATCAAAGGAAGGCGCAAGCTCCGCAGTCCTTGCCTGCAACTCCCAGGCTCTGCCTTACCAGAGCAAGCAGACAAGTAAGCCCCCCTCTTTCTCACAGCCACTGCCACTTTCCATACACGATGTACCAGCCACTGATCCAGCCCAAAACACCCTTCCCCATTTGCTGCACTCCCCCCTGGTCAATGCTGCACCTCATGATGCGTTTCTCCATGTGGCAATAACCCAACACTGCCAAACCCTCTGGGAAATGTCTCAGTGTGCTGGGGAACTCTGCGAAGTCCTGGTATTCTTCCAAGCAAAGAGTTTGGTCTTGTCTTTGCTCATCCCAGCTTCTTCGGCTCTTTTGTATTGCTTTTGGAATGGCTCAGAAAAATTCTGCTTTTTCCCATCATCTCCCCGCACAACTGCACTTGGGAAAATGGACGATTTCAATAGTGACAACGTTATACCTGCAGACAGACATTTATTTTCCTCTCTTCCATGACAGGACCAGGTAACATGATGCCTTATTCAGCAACAACTGTGATCAATGCAAAACCCTCCAAACCTACCAGGAAAGGGGAGATATGCCAGCTTTGAAGCCATTACATCCACAATCCCAAGCACGCATGCTACAGATGAACATGCTGGCCTTGTGCCTTTGGGATGGTTTGTTGGGTACCTTCCACATAAGTGTGATAATAACCCCCAAATAAGTTTATCAGGCTGCAAAACAAAAAAATTCAAATGCTTCATAGAAATAACAGGAACAATATAGCCTCCTGCCCTGTGAGTTGTGTATTTTACACGTTCCTACTTTTCTTGTTACTTTTTCACCATTTTAGTCCAGCTACTTCATTGACATCTCCTCTTGAGTTAAAAGACAAATTAAAAGGAGGGGAAGTAACACTGAAAACTCTCTTCTTGGAGGATGATTACAGGGTTCCCTTAGAGACCCACCTTGCCAGCAAGCACCAGGCCTGAAGAAAAGCTAAATGGTAGGTCTCTGCTCTAGATATCTGCTTGTTGAAAGCGATCAAGGAAAAAAATTCAGGTCCTGGAAACAAGAAACTTTGGTTTGGTCCCTGCAGCATGTTTTTTACTGGCTCATGTTAATTATTGCCCTGATAGCTTGTAATGACAATGAGGTGAAACTATAGGAACTGTGATGGAAATGTAGCAGGGCTGCATGGGCCATTGCTGTTAGGTTATCACATTTATACAGTGATGAATTCAGAAGCTAGCTGAAGGAAGACTTAGGACAACCTAGTGTCAAAGAAAGCTGCATTTAATCTTTATTTTGGAGAAACTGGAAGGAAAGACAAAAAAATGTCTGCTGTTTCTGGATACCCTTGCATTATGGATGACAGGAGTAAACCAGGGAAGGATCACCCCACACTTGTCACTCAGTAGCTGTGATTCCTCACTGTCTCCCTGACTGCTCCCAGCCTTCAGCGCTCTGTCTCAGTGGCCCATCAGCAGAATGGAGCGATGCTGTGGACGTGAACACTGCATAACTGGCTGGTCATGCAGCCACTGTTGTGTCAGTGTGCAGGTGAGTCCACAAGGAAACCTTAATTCTGTATTGAGCGCAGTTTGAGTCAGGGGCCCAAATAACCTGCATTGTGTACCTGTTCTTGCAGTTAGTCCTGTTACATGAAGCGAGAGTCTTCAGTGAGGAAAATACAGCAGACACAGAAATCAATTTTGCTGATAAAACAATTATTTAAAAAAAAAATACATTTCTGATAGCTCTGTTAAACTCTGATTCATTCTATGACACCCTGGTTAAAGGGGTGCACGGGTACCTTATGGGTTTGACCTGCTCCTTGGTGTGTTTGCCCAAGGCACACTCTATGGGCAGTCCACCAGCTGGTGCGTGGCGCTGGCTTTGCTTTGTATTCTGGCATTTGCCGTTAAAGGCTCAGTTCTTGGGGAATACCGCAGTCACCCACTAGCCGTGAATCCTCAACTAGCGAGGATGTGGTCTCCTTGGAAATACGGATTATATCCCTCATGCCGGCAGGGACAGCATCCTTGCCTCCCCCTGCCCCGAAGTGCTGCGCCTCCCCGTGCTCCCCTAGGGAGCGATGGTGCGTGTCACCTCCCACCCCTGATGTTAATGCCAAGGACCCCAAATAACCAGGACCCGTCACAAAAGGCACCGGAGGGTCCCTCAAACCCCCCTTTTCATCCCAGGTCCATAGCGCTGTCCCCAGGCAGAGCAGTGTGACGCCACCCGGGCAGCACCGGAGAGGGGGCACCCTCCTTCATCCACCCCACGACTCCCCCTTCATTCTGGTACCCCTCTCCCCTGATCGATGTGCACCCTAATTCCTCCCCATCCCCTTGGGGATGTGACAGCGGCTGCAAGGGACCGGGGCTGGGGAGGGGGGGCACATTTCCATTTCCCACCCACCGTTCCCGGAGGCAGGGACCTCGCACCGCTGATGCTCCCCGGGCTCCGGAGCTTTGGGGAGGCGGAACAGGGATGGGGGAGCAGCGGAGGGGGGGACACCGAGCAGCCCCTATGGGGGGGGGGGCTCTCCCCTGCGCCCCCCGAGCCGCCCGCAGCGCGTACCCCCGGGACGAAGCCTCCCTCCTGCTCCCGGTGCCGGATTCGTTTAGCGGGGATGGCTTCGAGGTGGCAAACATGGGAGGTGAATTTCCCCTAAAAAGAAATTAAAAAACAAGGGGAAAAAATGAAAAAAATTAAAAATAGGGAGAGAGAGAAAAGCCAACACGAAGCGGGGCAGAAAAGGCAGGGAAAGCTGGTTTAAAGCGCCAGGATTAAAGGTCTGTGCTAGTTTCAAGCGCTCATAAAACGGCCTGAAGGATGCTTATTTTGCTGCAGTCTGGGTTATTTCAGCCCGCAGTTGCACAACAAACCATTTAAACATTTCAGCACAAAACCGATTCCATTGTTGGGCTGCACATTAAAAAGTGTTATTCGCTTTGAAGTTTTTGTCTAATGGCTCTAAACTGAAAGAAAATGTTTTCCTATTACTTAATTCAATCATAGCGAAGAGGCTTGGTAAAAAGCCCACGGATTTTGCCCAAAGTGTGACAGAGTTCTCTTTGTGTTTGCTTATCCTCTGCTGTCACACACTTTAATTCGCCTCTCTTTATCTGGCATTCAAAACTTTCTTCAATGACATTCAATAAGGTCCAGCGGCTGGAAAAAAAAAACTGGTTATTTTTTGGGATATTCTTTCCCAGTAGCTTTGGGCTTGGTGTGCATTCAGGAGCCGTTAACCCTTTGCCTCCCCGCGGCTCGGAGCGCTGGGGTTCAGCCCCTGGGCAGCGGGAATCCCTCGGGCCGGGGAGAAACCGACCCCCCGGCGGCGCCTGGGGGAGAGCTGCCCCTTCCCGGGAGCAAGCTCCAGGGGAAAACCCTTTAAATCACGAGCTCCTTAAAAATAAAACCCCCAAAAAATAAAAAATAAAAAATCCCAAACCCACCCCGTTAACGCTTGAAAGGGGGAGACACTCGGAGAGCCTTACTAAATCACTGCAGGACTGAATTTTTACCAGCATTCGTTTTTCACCGTTCCGGGCTTTTATTCGGGCAGGTCCGTGAATTTTCAGGCTCGGGCGTCAATAGCATCTCGGCAAAACTCGCATGGTTTTCAGCGAGAAATGAGATTGCAAGCAAGGGCAGCCAGGGACGAGCCAGGGACACGGGATGACACTGTTTCCCAGTTTTCCTCTTCGTTGGAAGAAGTGCACTGGGTTTAGAGGCGGGCAGGTTCCCGCAAGGAACAAATCTCCCCGCGTTTTGTCTGTCGGCGGGTGAATTTGTCTTTTTTTTTTTTTTTCCTATATATTAAAGGGGGAGATGGGGAACAAAATACACCGTGACGAGTGTTTTCCTCTTCCCTGTTGCCATTCCTTCCTCACCTACAGGACCGGCGCGCTGCGGGGAGCCAAACGCCGAGCCCTGCGTGCTTTTGCGCCCTACCTCGGAAAGTCGCTTTAGGGCCACGCCGCTAAGTTTTGCGGTCCCCTGCGCTCAGGATCAGGGGGAACAGCCTTTTCTTTTCGTGCTGCCTCGCCTCGTAGGGCGGAAATAATCCCGGAGTGTCCCCTCCGCTGCCGGCGGATCCCGGTGCCGGGGCTCGGAGGCGCTCCGGACGCATCCCGGGGAGATGCCGGGGGCTGCGGGGAGGATCAGGAGGATGGACGGGGGGCGCTGGGTGGGGGGGCTTCGTGCACCCCAAAACCCACGCTGCTTGTGGCCGCTCTCCGTGCCCAAGCACCCACGCAGGGAGCGGCGGCAGTCACCTGGAGGGGACCGGGGGTGAGGCTCCGGGTCCCTGTCCCGGGCTGGGAACAAAGCCGAGGGGTTGGGGATGGTGGAGGGCGGCGAAAAGGGGGGGGCGAAACGTCCCGGCGGCGAGAGGAGAGGGGGCAGACCTGGTGCCACAGGTGGGAAAGGCGCCAGGGGGCTGGCAGGGGAAGCGCGGCTGCAGCCGGCAAAAATAAACAAGGGAGAGCCGGGCCGAAAGCTGGGCTGAAAGCGAAGGAGAGCGATAAAGAGAAAGAAAAGAATATTAAATCGCGAGAGAATGAGAAAATAACCCCGCCAAAGGGAGAGGAGGGGAGAGGCCGCCTGCTACGGCGTGGGTGGGGTCGACAAGAATAGAGTACATTATGCAGTTCATTTAGTTAACAAGGGAAATAATGAGGGAGCGTGCGGCGTGAATGCCAAGAGAAGAGGCACAGAAAGCCTATTGAGCGCCCCGGCGCCGCCATCACATGGCGCGGGCGCTATTTAAGGCGGGCGGGCGCCGTTCAGCACCACTCGGGCTGGCCAGCGGCGCTGCGCGGCCGCTGCGCGGGACTTGCGCGGGCGCTGCGCGGGGGCCATGCCGCGCTCCTTCCTGGTGGACTCGCTGGTGCTGCGGGAGGCGGGCGAGAAGAAGGGCGAGGGCAGCCCCCCGCCGCCCCTCTTCCCCTACGCCGTGCACCCCTCGCACCCCCTGCCCGGGCTGCCGGCCGGAGCCTGCCACGCTCGCAAAGCCGGGCTGCTCTGCGTCTGCCCGCTCTGTGTCACCGCCTCCCAGCTGCACCCGCCGCCGCCCGCCATCCCCCTCCTCAAAGCCTCCTTCCCCCCTTTCGGCTCCCAGTACTGCCACTCGCCCCTGGGCCGCCAGCAGCACTCCGTCTCCGCCGTCAGCGTCGGGCACCCCCCGGCGCTCTACCAGGGCGCCTACCCGCTGCCCGACCCCCGGCAGTTCCACTGCATCTCCGTGGGTAAGGGGGGCACGCGTGGGGAGAGGGGGGGACGGGTGGGGAAAGGGGGCACGGGTGGGGAAAGGGGGTATGCGTGGGGAAAGGGGGTGTGCGTGGGGAAAGGGGGGCACGCGTGGGAAAGGGGGCATGGATGGGAAAAGGGGGTATGCGTGGGAAATGGACACGCGTGGGGAGAGGGGATACGCGTAGGAAAAGGGGGACACCCGTGGGGAAAGGGGGGCGCACCGCCTGTCTGCATGCTGGGGGTGGATGCTGAAGGCACTCGGGGAGGGGGCTCCCAGCCCTGCGCCCCCCGTGGGCTCGAAGGGCGCTCCGGGGAAAAGTTGGGGGTGCCCCGCGGGCTCAAACCGGGTGGGTCCCGGCGGGTCCTGACCGTGCTCTCGGCTCGGCTCCGCAGACAGCACGTCCAGCCAGCTGCCCAGCAGCAAGAGGATGCGCACCGCCTTCACCAGCACGCAGCTCCTGGAGCTGGAGAGGGAGTTCGCCTCCAACATGTACCTCTCCCGGCTGCGGCGAATCGAGATCGCCACCTACCTGAACCTCTCCGAGAAGCAGGTGAAGATCTGGTTCCAGAACCGCCGGGTCAAGCACAAGAAAGAAGGCAAAAGCAGCTCCCACCGGGGAGGGGGGCCCGGCCACAGCTGCAAATGCTCGTCCCTTTCCACCACCAAGTGCTCGGAAGACGACGAGGACTTGCGCATGTCTCCGTCCTCCTCGGGGAAGGACGACAGAGGTCTCGCCGTCACCCCCTAGCCCCCCTGGGCACCCCCCCGGCTCCCCAGGGACTGTGCCGAGAGCAGGAGGGGGAGTCCTGCCCGCTCCAGCGCCGACGTGCCGACGTGGAGGATTTTGTACCGTTTTCTACGAGCCGAGTCGTTGACGAAGGACTTCCTCGCCTTTCTAAGCTCCCCGGCTCACGAGGGCCGTAAATAAACTGCTCCCTAGGACCCCCGGCACCCCCCCGGGAGCGCTGTCCCACTTGTGTCCCCGCAGCCCCCGCAGGCTCCTTGCAGCCCCGCGGGGACAGAGCTGGGAGCTCGGCGGGCGGGGAGAGCCGGGAGATGGTCGGGTTATTATCATAATGTTATTATTTCGTTTTGTTTCTTTGTTTGTTTATTTTTTTCTCCCAAATCGTTCTCGGTTTTGTTTTTGGCTCCGTCGCTGCCGGGCGCACAGCTGTGGTTGTACCGGTCCGTCCCCATCCTCCCGGGAGATATTTATTTATTTATTTATGAGAAACGATGATGATGGCGATGATAATAATGACGGTGATGACAATAAAAGGCTCGCTGGTGGTTTATTTCCCTTCCCTCGTGTAGAAAAAGACCGCTCGCTGCGGGTACCCGCGGCACCGTCGCTCCCCATCCCCGACGGACAACTCTCTGCCCTAGCGCGGCACCGGGACAGGCACCGGGACCTCCCCTGGCAAGTCTGCGGCGGAGTTTCCTCCTTTCTCCGGGGAGAAAAGGTATCCGGGGAGCGGGGGACCCCCTGCCCGGTGCCCCGCAGGCTGGCGGGCGAGCCCCGGGGCTCTCCCCGCTGCCTCCCCACAAAGCCCCAGCTCCAGGTCGGGCTGTGCTGGACACTTTTGCCTTCCCATCACGCTTCCCCATCCCGTCCGCGGTCGATCTGGGGTGTCCGGGAGGCAACAGGAGCAGCCCCGTCAGGGCCGGAGCAACCCTTGCCGTCGGGGGAGTGGAGCGCACGATTTTACGCACGGCTTCGTGCTCCGGCCCGTCGGAGAAACCCGCGGGGGAAGCAGCCCGAAAGCGCCCCCGCTGCCCTCACCCAGCCCCCGAGCCCCGCGGTCACCCCGCGGTGACAGGCGGCCCTGCCAGGACCCCTGGACCTCGACGGGGCAGCAGGACTGGACACCCCGGGGGTCCCCGCACGGCACAGGGACGGGGGAGCCACCGTGGTTGCGTGGAGAAAAGCTCTTGGTGCGGGGAAACCTGCGGAGAGGGTCCACACAGCCCTGCGCACAGCCTGAGCTCGGCTTGGGGAGATGTGGGGTTGGTGTCCCCGGGCACACAGGCTGGAGAAAAGGGGCAGGTTTACCCCAAACAGAGCTCTGCCGTTGGCAAAAATGGTCTCAAAAAAAAAAAAAAAGGGCCCAGATGGTCTCAAGTTCTGGATATAAAATAGGTATTTCACACCCTGCCTCTGCAGTGCCCACAGCTCACAAGGCACTGGGGGCTTCCCTGGGCACCCCAGGAGGTGTGGGGCACGGGGGACCCTGCAGACAAGGCACAAGGTAGTGCCCGCCTCATCCTCTGCTGGCTCTGCACATCACCAGGCTGGTGTGGGATGGCCAGGCAAACTACTCTTCGGGATGCTGCAGCCAGCATCATCTGGGCTCCTTTTCCCGTGGTTGTTTCTGCATTGCTTGGTGGGCCAGGGATGAAATAGCCCTGGGGGGTACGGAGCAGAGAGAGCCCAACCTTGCTGCAGGAGTCAGCCAGCCTCACACCGTGCTTGCCCCGTGATGCCCCCTCTTTGCCCTCCCTGGTGGCCCGGCTCCAGCTCAGGGACCCTGCGGCTAATTGGCTCAGCAGGGCCCTGCAGCCTTTCCAGCCCTTGCCCCCCTTCCTGGCCGCATGTACCAGGCTTGTTTTGCAAAACTGTTGCAAAACAGAGAGGCAGAACCAGCCCAACGCGGGCTCACCGAGGGGCCTGGCATCCTCTTCAGTGGGAGACTGGCATCGGAGTCACCAGGCGCCCGCGGAGACGTGTGTGCGCACTCCTTGTGCCTCCTCTGGCATGGGGCTGAGCCAGCTGGCTGGCAGTGGGGTGGGAGGAACACCAGTGCCGGGCGCTTTAGAGCTGCTATTAAACTGCTATTGTGGCAGCTGTGTTGAAACTCAACGTCCTGCTCTGCCAGCACATTCCCATCATCTCTTTGGTCCTTTGCGGCGCAAGCACTGACGGAAAAAAATATATATATATGATTTGGTGGCACTGACCGCCTGGCTTGCTCTTCATTCGCCATGAAACCTGGCCATACAGGCACCTGGGGGAAAAACACACGTGGTGCTGAGACTGGAGCTCCCCATCTCTCGGCTAGGAGACTTTCTGGGTGCACGTCTGCAAGCTCACCAACTTTTCTGTGCTGCAGGCGTGGTGGGCACAGGTTGCAAGGCAGAGTCTGCTGTGACACTGCCCCCGGTACGGACAGTGTGGACACACAAGTGCCTGTGTCCTTTACGGACTGAGTTTGTCAGCCAGACAATTTAGGGCTAATCCTCAGCCCTAAAAGACACCTCATGTATGTAAAGTAGCAAAGAGAATTCCCCCGGATGGTATAATTTTGTCTGAGCAGCAGTGGAGCATTGCAATGGATGCCCCCAACAAGACGGTATTAATATTCTCTGACGCACGCTGGCCTCTACTGCAGACCCTGTGTACCTTACAAAGCCCACTGGGGCTCTCAGTGCACTCGACAGTCATTATGCCACATCCACATGCAGAGATAATCCCTCCTTAGTTGGGCATTTTTCTAATTTAGTGAGAAATCATTACAGCAAATGCTCAGAGTGTCATTTTCAAGGACTCTGGGGTTGGGCAAATTAAAGTCATTTTGCTGTGGGAAGAGTGTGGGCACCTCTGCTAAAGCGAATGTCATAACACACCAATTTGCAACTTTCTATCTCCAGCCATTTTGATGGTAGGTTTTTGAAAGTTACTTAAGCATTTTAGCATCTGAAAATGTCTAGCCTCTCCTGATTGCAACAGGAACTGCATTTGCAAATCCACAAAACGAGTTCGAATACTTTCCAGCATTTACTTTTGCACCATATTTTTATCTAGAAGTTGAATTATTTCTTCCTCAGCAAGCAGAAATGAAATTCTCGGAAATGAAATGCTTTGAGGCTTTCAGGACTGCTTTCCAGAGCACAAGTGGGTTATCCTGACAGGGGAAGCAGGACTGAGGATGATGTTTTTTGGGTTTCCCCTTTCCACCTGTTGGCATTGCTGAGCATTGGTGTCCCACACCCCATCCTATTACATGTGCTGCCACCCTCCCTTCACCACTGCAGGCACAAAACGTGAAAGGGAGAAACGCTGAGTACCTGGAAAAAGACAAAGGTCTGGAATGAAGAACCTTTCCAACACTAGATATCTAGGTATTCACAACTGTCATAATATTAATTTGCATTATTTGGCTTTTATGCTTCTGTGTTTTTCATATTTGTCCCTAGATCTCACTTCCTTATGTACAGGGGTTGCATCAGATAGATTTATAGTTGAAAGCACGTATTGGTATTTTAAGGGTTATTGGTCTTAACTACAAAACCAATACTATTAACCCAGGGATTTTCATAATTCAGTTTATCTGCAGCAAACATATTTACACAGTGTTCACACTGAGCTGGCCCCATGGACATGGAATAGCACTCACCGTGAGCAGATTGTTTGAAATAGTTTCTTCTACTTTTACCTGGAATTTATCTTACCAATGAATATACTGGGGTAACAAGGCTTCGTTTTTCATCCTTAAACCCCTGTGAAATTTGGTTCAGTAATGACAATATTTTCAACTCCATGAATGTTATTAATTTAAAATATAGGTGGGTGTTAACTAAAGACCCTAAATAAAATGTTTCTGCATGATATTCCTAATGGTTTGGAGACACGTACACCACCCGGAGCTATCTGTCAGTTATATTAATTTTGCAAGTGTTTTTGCTGCGAACACAAAGTACTCATTTATCGGGATGTGATTATGCAGGATCAGGAGATCTCCTAGGATACTGACACCGATGATGACAGCAAATGGCTGTGCCTGTTGCTTAATGCGGCTGTAGCTGGACGAGGAGCGACTGATGCTGGCCCACTGACTGCTCCATACATAGTCTATATGCTCTATATACCACAGGATCCATATATGCTCTAGGAGGCCCCGAAGTGCTCTAATTCATGCCAAAATAAACCTAAAAGTAGCAGCAATGATCATAAAAGGAAAAAAGCCTTCATTCCTAAGTTCGATCCCTTTCCCGTTCTGCTCCAATTTCCATTTTCTCTGTTGACTTTTTCTACTGGGCTCTCTCCCAACAAGACACACAGGAAAGAACAAACTTTCACTATACTTTCATCCTATATATGTTATATAACATATATATTACCCAGTAACACACTGAAAAAAATCAGGATGGAAATAAAATATGTTTTGGGGCCAGTCTCTAGCACAGACATGTGTCTATTGTCTTCCTCAGCCTCAACTTTCAAATTATTAAAAATGTTTACATTACTGACAGACTGAAGACACATTGGTTTAGGCACTTAGCAGCTAGATGGGAAGCAGCTTCCATGCTTTGAGTGGGAGAATCTGGTCTGAGTTGGTCTCCAGTTGCTGTTCCAGAAAGGTCCCAGGTCCTTTTGGACAGTCTGGTGACACCAACACATCTGAAAAAGCACCGGGCTCACCTCCATGCACACAAAATGGGTTTTGATGGGAGGGTTTCCACCTGCAGCACAAGGGAGAGAAGGCAGATACAGCCTGTGAAAATATATTAGGATGTAGCTTGATGATGGAAGCGTTAAAATATCCCATGTGGGGCACTAACTGCCTCCACTGGGCTGATCCTGGCATGGGAAGGCTATAAAATTGTGCCGTGCCCTGGATCACATTTAATCTAATTTTATTTTTTAAGAACCCCTTTTCCAATCAATGCTCAGGTAAACGACAAGGAGTAGCACACAGATCCACACAGACATACGGGATGTGCTTACGGGTGTTTGGGTGGTTTACAGCGAAAAAGGCAGGGCTGAGGAATTAAGCACAATTAAACCTACCCTTCTGCTGCCTTGTGACAGCTTTACTCCATGCTCACAAAAGCCTGCCTTGCTCGGAGAGGGACACAGCACGCAATCTGTTCCCTCACCACAGAAGAATATTCAGGCTTGATGCTGTGTTGGTGCTTGCAGTTATCCTCATCTGCTGGAAAAACACACAAAGGCTTATTAGGAACGCTACGTATGCAAGTGAGGAGTTGGGTTTGCAGTGAAGAGCTTGAATAGCCATATAAATAACCATGGGCAGCCTCTGAAGAGGCTATGTTTTTCGCTAGATATGTATTTCACCCTCGGAGTTCACTCCTGGTTTTTGCTTATTCAGCTTATCAGATAAAACGTTCATGCAATGAGTTGGGCTTAGAACAACTGGGTTTAAATCACGAGCCACGTCTTTTCTGTCTTTTATAACTCCATTAATAACTCTCCTGATTTTTTTTGTTTGTTTGGTTTGTACTGTGCTATCACAGCACCGTGCAGTGGCCTTGTGTGTGTTTTATTTTGGCCGTAATTCTTCTGCGGTTCGCAGTTTTGTGCGCTGGGCTGGCAGTAATTCCCTGCAGAAGTAAAGGATGGGCACTTTGCCCACATGCTCTTCAGAAGTATTCCAGCTGTTGGTTATTTTAGGCATTGGTGCCAAAAAACACTCTCTGCTGCCCTGAGTCCCGAGGCAGGAGCTATACCGAAATTCTGTGCCTTAAAGTCTCCTTGCTGCTAAAAGCTGAGAAATAACTCAGCTGTGACCAGTGCAGGGGGCTGCAGCATCATTTAATGGAGCAGACATGGAAATGTCAGCGTGCTGTGCTGTAAATTCTGTCCTTCCCAGAAAAACAACTGATTTCCAAGTCAAACGGAGTCTCGAGGTTCACAGCATCCACAAAAGATATTTGTGTAACTTCCACGTCACCACTGCAAATCTGAAATGAAGATCCTGGACAGGGACTGTACCGGGCTGCAGGTGAGGAAGGTGCCATGGGAAAACTGATGGGAAACTCCTGTCCTTAGCTCCTGGGGACTGAGACGCTTCGAGCATGAGCAGCCCGCAGCCTGGCTGTGGTTTAGTGAATAAGCAGAGCTTCAGTCGGTGCAGGGGTCCCACATCGATTTATACCACCTGATGCATCATTGAATCATAGAACCATCTAAGTGGGAAAAGACCTTCAAGATCATCAAGTCCAGCCATCACCTACCGAGTCCCACCACAAAACCATGTCCCTTGGTGCCACATCCACACATCTTTTATGTACCTCCAGGGATGGGGACTCCACCACTTCCCTGGGCAGCCCATTCCAATTCTTGACCACCCTCTACAGGAAGAAATTCTTCCTGATGTCCAACCTAAACCTCCCCTGGTGCAACTTGAGAGTGTTTCCTCATGTCCTATCTATCACTTGCCACTTGAAGGAAGAGACCCGTACCTTTTTTTTGCTGCAACCTGGCAGTTGTAGAGAGCTCAGGTCACTGCAGATAGTGTGTCACAAGCCACCACGCTGGCTTCAATGCATGCAGTGACCTGACACAGTCCTTCGTGCACCCCTCAGACCCCCCAGCTCCTTTCCAGCCAACACTGCTGCTCCCCTTCACCCTACTCATCCACTGTGGCTGCCAGCTCGCACAACCTAACTGACTCTCCGTCATCATGACTCTCTCTTCTTACAGTGAACCATTTTTTCTCCAAGTCTTTTTATTTTTCTTTCCTGTATTTCAGCCAGTCACCTGTTTGAAGTTAAACACCTGCTTAAATACTCTGCCAGAACCAGCCCTAGAACTTCACAGGTTGTTTTCCAGCCTCCGTTGGGCAAGTGCTTCCCCTGTCCCCCCTGAATATATGATTACCCAGCTCTTATGTTTATTTTCACACCCAGTTTAGGGTACATTTCATACAAAACATGCTACTGAAAGGGAAGCTCTTTTCTTCTTTCTTTTTCTCTCATTATGCATATGTGTAAAGAAACCTTTCAGTGTGTTCGCAGGGTTGGGGTACAGTAGAGGGACACAAAGCCTTCTGGATATTGCTCTGCAAATGGTGTGCCAAGGAGGTTTAGACTGTAAACCTTCTTCTGAAACAGCAAACAAGCTGATTGTCATGATGTCATGGTAGAGCTGGAGTCATTAGGTATGGACGAGGTCCCGACCTATGTTGTTATTGGGATGGCTGAGGTGCAGTCAGCGATCTACAGAGATGATATTTGGGGTTTGATGAAGCTTGGATTTGTAAACCAGACCCTGACCCATCAGTGAACTGCTGCCATCTCACAGGAGCATAAAAGTGTGCAAATTGGAGAAGTCAACTGGGTTTTTTTGGGAGCAGCATCTCTAGTAGGACCAAGACCTTGGGCTGGTGGTCAGCAGCTTGCATCGTCCCCTTAATATAGGATTTCTTGCAAAGTAGACCTGTGACTCTTGCTGGTTTTGACTCAGCCATTCATCCTCGTGTAGCAGCACAGCTCTCTAATGGAACAGGAGAATCGTGCTGATGGCTCAGATATTACTGGGTCATTTTCCTAACCTTGTAGCTCAGGCTGCATTGTTCCAGGCTGTGATGAACCACCTCATTTACCCATGTAAATGCACTCCTGCATATTGCTCATCCAGGTTGAACCTCCCCAGGAGGCTTGGCACCTCCAAACCTCATCTTCTCCTCCTGCAAACAGGTGATCCTTTCACAAACCAAACCAGGAACAAACAGTGTTGCTGTGCTGTACAAAATAAATTTGCTCGGGTTTCCTAGGTAGCTGTGGAACATAAGTTTGAGTTAAGGAGGCCTTCTTATACCAAGCACCCAAAACCCTTCTTTTTCTGAGGATCACGTACGTATTATAAATGCCAGCTGGTCTCAGAGCCTTAACTTGGCAGAGGAATTAGTCCTTTTTGCACTGTAGGTCACTGCAGATCTGGGCTGTAAGGAGGATTGCAGAGCCAGTACAGGCCATAGGGACTGACAGACCTGGTGCATGCAGCATTTCTCCCAGCCTCCAGCCCTTTGCAGCTCAGGAAACTCATGAGGTTTTCTGTGGAACCTCAATGAAAATGTCATCATCCATGCCGTGTCCTGTATACTGGAGCCTGTGTAACCCTTCAGCACCCATCAACACCCACAAACTTCGCAGTCGCTGTGGTTTCAGCAGAAACTCACTGGGTCAATACAAGGATGGGGATCCTTCCATCAGCTGTAGGACACGTCTTCTGCTCAAAACAAAATAACACATTGTACCTGGGCTAACTAAATGTTTCTTGTGATGTAGGGTTTCCTTTAACCCTTGGGAAATGCTGTTATGATTCCTACCAGACTCAAAGAGGCGAGAGGCAGCTAGGCTGGAAAATGCCACTGAGCAGCCCATAAAGTCATGACTCATGTGTCCTTTAAATGTCCAGCGTTGGACCTGACTCTTAGCATAGTTTTGCAGGCCCTTGGGATGGTGGTGGTGAGTGGTTGGTAAGGCAAAAAGTCTGAAATCAGCTGGACAGCATCATGCTTGACTTAAAACCTCTCACAGGAACGTACAATGGCAAAGAGCCAAGCCCATAACAGTTAGCTAAAATACGAGAGTGTTTCCTTTACTGATTGCATGTCAAGGAGGTATTCAGAAGCTGTGGAAACAGGTGGAAACAGGAGGCCCAGAGGGACTGTGGGGTCTCCTCCTTGGGGATCGCCAAAAGCTGCCTGGACGTGATCCTGGGCAGCCTGCTCTGGGTGTCCCTGCTTGGGCAGGGGTGGCACCAGGGGCCTCCAGGGGGCCCTGCCAGCCTGTGATGCTGTGAAAACCCCTCCTGAGATGCTGAGCATGGCCACAACAGGGTGCACAGCAAAGTCTACCAGCATAGGGGCAGGGAAGTGCCTTGTTCAATCTGTGTTGGGAGCTACTTAAGAAAGACCTTTTCAAAACCCTTTGTATAGAGAGAAGTGTGTGAGCTCCTAGTTAATGCACCAAACCTGATTCACATTGCCCAAGGCCTTGCCAAATATGTGTTGGGCTCTTCTTTGTGGTTTGAGACGTTACATCCCACAGTCTTGTCCCATCAGCTGACACCTGATGTGACCTGCAGTGAGCTGCCTGACCCACTCTCTGCAGCTCGCTAACCATCAGTAAGGGGGTGGCATTCCTCCCAGCAGCTGCAGGACCTGCACAGAGGGTGTTCCAGGGCTACACCCCCCAGAGCCAGCAGAGGAATGAGCACCGTGTGGCTGGGGTTATCTCCCAATGCAGCCTCAGAAGTAGCTCCAGGGAAGCATGAGCTCCCTATAGGAACCCATGGAACCTGACCTAGGAGGAAGGTGGAAGGGATCTACCCCCATCACCTAAATCCATCTGTGAGTGCAATTCAAACACGGCCAGGTGCCAGAAGCCCATACCTGGTGAGCTCCATACATGAAACCTTCTCCAGTACCTCTGATCCTGCTGCAGAGCAAAGTGTCTTACAGACTTCTCAAAGCCCCCAGAGGGAAGGTTCTTGCCCCTTTGTGGAACCCTGCTGTTCCTGAAGCAGAATTTGGG
>NC_066362.1:187067415-187214915 GCF_013377495.2 Cygnus atratus | reverse complement strand
CCCCCCCACTTTTTTTTTTTTTTTTTCCATCATTAAATCTGCACCTGCAATGTCAGGGGGTCAGCAGATAATAAAATGTGGCACCTTTGAAACTGCTCAGCCACGTGAAAACCGCTGTAATTGATCAGATTAATTCCATGAAGCACAAATTATAGGCACAACTGGGTGGGGGCCGGGGGAGCGCGGGGGGAGGAACCGAGCCGGGCAGAGGGAGGCTCTGCTCTGGGAAGCTGCAACCGATCTGAGTGCTTTATTTATTTACTTTTGGGCCTGATTTTTTTTTGGGGGGGGCCTCCTCGGCCAGCACGGGGCAAGCGCTTGTGTCAGACGCACGCACGCACACACACACACACAGCCTCCAGCCATTGTGAGCTTTTTTTTGACCTGATAAATGCGCTTGGCTGGCATCAAATAGTCCAGCTTTGACCGCTCCCATTTAAATATGTGAATTAGTCATGAAGCATGACACAGCTTGGTGAACTTGCTAAATTGCCGGACTCTATAGGAGCAAGGGGGGGGGGGGGGGGAACGGGACGGGAGGGAAAACCATTCAGCCTCCTCCCTTCGGCGGAGAGGTGAGGGGCGCAGGGCAGGGTCCCTGGTCCCTCCCCGGCCCCTGCACCCCCCCGTGCCCCGAGGGCAGCGTGCCCCGGGCTCTGCACCTCGGGGTCCCCCTGCGCGGCCTGCCGTCGGGGCTGGCCTCCTCCTCCTCGGGGGAGGCTCTGTGCACTTTCCCCTTCCTTCGGGGCTCCTCGGACAGGTCCTAGGGGGTCAGGACAGAGGAAGGACACACAGCTCCGAAAGAAGAGCGAGGATGAGGGGGTGGATAAGGGTGAGGATAAGATCCCCGACGGCTGGTCCGGCGGCATCAGGCCCTCCCCTAGCATCTCCAGCACGGCAAAGACAACGGGCAGAACTCCCCCACCTCCTTCCCGAGGCCGGCATTGCCCTCATCCCCCCCTTTCCCCTGAACAACCCCCCCGGCCCCGTCCGTGCCCGCCCCGTCGGGCGGCGGCGCGGCTCAGCCAAGCGTGGGGCCGCAGCGCCCCCTGGCGGCCCCGGGGGGCTCCCGCAGCTCCGAGCGGCCCCGGCACCCCGGGGTGCGCTGCCCCGACGGCTGGGACAGCCCGGGGCCGGCGGCCGCATCCGGCCGGGGAACGAGCCGTCGGGGGGATAAACCTTCCCGAAAAGTAAACAGGGAGGTGGTCGGAACCGCAAATTTCTTGCCATGGGGAGGAAAGGTCCAGGGGAGGGCTAAGAGGGGTTGGCATCCGTCGGGTGGTTCAGCGAGGCTGGGGATGGGAGCATCTTTTCAGGCTTAGCGCAGGATTTGGGGAAGGAGAGGGATGCTCTCCTCTGTTTAGCTTATGAATTTGGTGGTTTGGAGCCGCAGGAAGGGATTCCGGTCCAGCTGGCAGCCTGCTGGGATTCCTCAGCCTGCACAGGTACTGAAGGTTGTCAAACACTGCTGCCTAAATCCCGCTGAAATCTGGGTTAAGCGAGACACTAAAGGCAGCCCTAAATAAAGGTAGGCTTAAGGCACGGCGTGATGTGGCAGCCGGGCATTGCTAACTGCTGCCTTATCCTTAAAACTGGGGACGCTGTGGGGCTGGCAGCCTGCCCTAATGCACACTCTATTGAAGAGACATTAAAGCACTGCTACAGCTCAGGTGTTACAGAGCTGCGAACTACCGGCACTGACAAAACCCATAAGGATGTTAAGGGACAATGGGACCTGGGATGAGGGACAATGGGACCTTCCTCCCAGAGCACGACCGGTGTGAACGAGGGTGTAGCCAAGCGCACAAACCAGCTCAGATGAGGAACCCACACACCTGCCTGCCCACACAGGGGCATGATCCGAAAGAGCATCACTCTTAACCTGAGAGTAAGTCCCCAAAGGTTAAAACAGCTTCAGGATGAAGCGCAGGGTTTCAGATGTGCTCAGCACTGGCCACAAGACGTTCAGCGGGATGGACAAGAAATGTACAGCTTTCTACAGCAGTCGGCTGAAAATAAAGCTGAAAATGGTGGAATAACAATTTTTAAGGGTGGAGCCTAAAGCAAAAAAAAAAAAAAAAAAAAAAAAACAGATTAAACTATTGTCTGAATGTGAATAAATTGGACAACCAGAAAGGTGTTTGTGGCACGCTTAGGACCCACGACTATTTTTCCCTTTCTCCAATACTGCAGACTTTTGAAAATCCCTCCCCAAAATTGATCTAAGAAGTCACCCCACAGAAGGATCACTGGTGGATTCTTAAAGCCCCAGTTGATCCCAGCAGGGGTTTCCCCTCTGGATTTCTGTTAACACACTGGAAAAAACAGCAGAGTTCACCTTATTGCAAGCGCAAAGCTTGCTTATTTCAAACACTCCTAATTTCCCATTGCCCATGCTGTTGCCAAATGCTCTGGACTGCATCCCTGCATCAGATGAGCACCCAGCTGGCTGACCCCTTTTGGACATCCTGAGGGTGCAGAGAAATGGATGGTCTGCCCCTGCTTGCCCTGCAGAGCCTGTGCTGGGCTTAGGAAAAAAAGGAAAAAAAAAGGGAAAAAAAAGGGAAAAAAATGAAAAAAAAGGAAAAAAAAGAAAAAAAAAGAAAAAAAACGGAGAAAAGGAAAAAAAGGGAAAAAAGGGAAAAAAGGAAAAAAAAGGAAAAAAGGGAAAAAAAAGAAAAAAAGGGAAAAAAGGGAAAAAAGGGAAAAAAAGGAAAAAAGGGAAAAAAAGGAAAAAGGAAGGAAAGAAGGAAAAGAAGGAAAAAAGGAAAAGAAGGAAAAAAAAGGGAAAAAAAGGGAAAAAAAAAGGAAAAAAAAGGAAAAAAAAAGGAAAAAAAAGGAAAAAAAAAGGAAAAAAAAGACCCTGAAAACCCAGTGGGATGACCCAAATCAAAGAGTCACAGTGCAGGAGCTCCATCATGGACAGGCTGGGACCCTGTTGCCCTTACCAAGTCCCAGGGTCAATGTTCCCAGTGCAGCACCATCCTCTTACCCAGTGGTCTCCACATTTTGGATTGCACACCCCTATCAGTGAAGGGGCAGATTCCCCAGCTCTGCTCCTCCAGCACCAGATATCCTTGCACTCATCTGCAAAACCACAGGTGCAGAAGGATCCCGGTGTCACCCTGAGGCAATGAGCTCTGCCTGTGTCAAGAGCTGAAAATTCAGGTCCCTGTTTCATCAGTAAGACTTCTGTTGCCAAGGATGGCCACCTGAGCTCAGGGACCTGCAGCATTCATCATTTGAACAACTCTCTCTATCTAAACCCATCTAACCTCACTCATTTCTCACCCTGACTCATGGAAAATGACTTCAAATTAACAAAACAGCACTTGGATCCAGAGGTGGGTAATAACATATATTTAGCCCTTTTGAATTAGGAAATGGTGACAGTGATGCAGCAGTTGTCATTTCTTGTGTAACTGTAGAAAATGTAAAATCAAGAATGTTTCACTGTCATGAAGACCACTGGGACTTTGCAGAGCTATTAAAGGCATTGCAAAGACCAATGAAAAACCCAAAAGAGCACAACTTGGTACTGCGATGGGGGATGTTGTCCTGCCAGTGGGAGAAAGATGCAGGGCACATCTCTGACACAGGAAAGGTGGGATGGGGAACCAGACCTCATCAGGGTCTAGGAGCACCTGCCACTTACCTGCTAGTGGGTACAGGATGCACTGCCGACAGGAAGGAAAGACCTTGGCCAAAACTCTGTTTTCAGCTGAGGAGCAGAGAAGAAGGAAGAGAGAAGAAATGATCTCCCTATCACCTCCTGACCTGTGCTCAGCTCCAGTGGCCTTTTCCTAACTCTGAAATGTCCTTGTTTGAGATATAGCTATGTCATCTGGTCTCTTCTTCCATGGTGCAGGTGTTGCAAGATGACTTTCACACATAGCCATGAAGGAACAGATTCTACCCTTTCTCTGGGTCCTTCTCTGGTTTCTCTGCGGAAATGAAAACAAAAAAACAAGATGCTGCTTGTCATTAAAAATACCCACCCATGGAGTGAACATTTGGAAGCAAGTAACCCTGGCTCTTTTAACTTCAGCTTTGAACAAAACAATGAGGAGAAGACAGTTGTCAAAAGATATAAAACTGGTGCAACCTAAGATATATATTTAAGTAAGCAGTGAATATCTCATCTTACACAGCCAGGGCTTGGAAACGCCTGATGTAAAAGATGTCTTGCAGAACTGTGTTAATGGAAGGGAAACATAAGGAGTTTGTAAGATATTTGTGTATTAACACAAAAGAAGTTGAAACTGCTCAGTGTTCTGGCCACTGTAGGGTGGACAATGAGCTCTTTAGTGCCATTTGACTTTTACCACACATCAGTCCCTGCACCCCTTTTATTAACCAGTACAGATAAGGTCTTAATGACCCTCACTTGTGCTTACAACCCTCCAGCCCCTGTGCCTGCCCTCCTTTTGCAGGACATGCTGATGGGATAGATGAGTTTGCTCCAGAACCTCAAGTGTTCCAACTATCACCTCGACATACCGGTGTAAACACCCACTGGGGCTGGGTTTTTATTAACATTATGGACTGTGGGCATAACAATGAAGTGGAAATGATGCTTTAGAGGACCTCCCATGCTGCTGCACATTGTATTGGCCCCATCCTCCATGCTGTGTTAAATCAGTCTGCAAAGCACATCCCCTCTTCCATCTCAACCAGGGCAGCAGCAGTGATGCATGACCTAATTTATCCCTAAATTCAGGGTTTGAGCCCTGTCTTGGAGTCAGCTGCACTGTTCAAGGGTGCAGTGCACTGCCTGGCAGGGGTTTGTGCCGTGACAGTTAGCCTCCATAGGAGTAGCACAGAGTGGTTCCCAGCTATGGCTGAACCACCCAATTTTGGGGTAGAAAGGGTTTAGTTGTATGGATGTGAGCAGCACCCTGCCACTTACCCCTAGAGTCACAGAACAGATACTGATCCCTTGAATTTACTGCTGTAGATGTCTCCTATGCGTTCTGGTTAACACCAGGAGCTCCAGAGGAAGCCTCTTGTGACTGCAGTAAACACAACTGCACAGAGAAGAAAGCAACTGGGACCACCCCATGTAGATCTCCCAAAGCTTTCAGATGCGCTGTGCACCAACAAAAAAGACATCTCAGGCCACGTTCAGTACAGCTCAAGTAACAAAACCTCGGATGCCTTTTGTTGGTTGAATCCACCCGGCCTGGTAAATATGCTCTCAGATGTATGCAGTATCAGCTGGGCACCAAATGATTTATTGTCCCTTGGTTTTCGTTTATAAAACTGACAAAGTCTGGGCTGATAAATGCTGATATATGTTAAATTCAGCCGGCTTATGATAAAAGTTGCTTGCCAAGTGGCGACAGCTGGCTGCCTCAGTAAACACACCGCGTAGCTACCTTCACCCCTGAGGAATGTTAATTGTTATTTGATATAATAAAGTATGTTTAAGGTCCAAAGGAAACAGGCAAGGAGGTTAAACTCAACAGATACATAATGCTACCAGTCATAATATCTATCACTTAATATTTACTACCAAGTAGCAGTACAGCTAATACCCACTTCAACCAAGCCTCCCAGGGCAGCGATAACAACTGTGATAGACATGAGATAATTATGGACATGATGCTTTCAGATTTACAGTACAACTTCACTGGAGTGCCACCCAGATGACTATGGAAGGGAAAACATCTTATGGACATCTGAGGAGAATGCATTGTACCATTAAGTTCCTCTTGCTATTTCTACCTGGGCAGGTGGAGCACTGGCCAAATCAAAGCCAAGAGCCTGGTTTGAACCATGACTTGCAGACAGTTCATCCTCACCCCTGGCCCTGGGTGAGCTCACTGAAACCAGGCACTGAATGACTCCATCATCCCTCAGCGCTCTTGAGGTGGGTCTATATTGCAAGTACTCTTAGGTCCATGCTGAGAAATGGCATCAGTTTGACCTTCCTCCTTGTCATGCTCAGCATCTTACCCCAGATTTGGGCCTGACACAGGCTTTTCTCCAAACAGTTAGGGCTTGAGGCAACCTGGAGCTCGTGAGTGGACTTGGGCCCGTACTCAAATGCCAAGGGAGCAATGGCATGTGCCGTGGCTGGGGAAATAAACAGAGCTTTGGGGCACCAAAAGCCATTTCAAATACAGTACAGAAATGTGAGGAAGGGCTTGTGTTCAGGAATCTTGTCTGTTTCTTCCCAAGGTTTCCACCAATCAAGTTTAAAGCCATCACCTTTCCCACAAAATTTGCCCCATTTATAATCCTCAACCTTTGGACTTGTACAGTGCTGAGAGCAACAGGACATTGTAAGTCTTCACTGCAACATAAATCATAAAATAATAAGACAAAAAAAGCTAATGTTGGCATTTCTAGCTCTGGAAAAGGTTCATAGATTGATTTATGGCTCTTCTTCACATAGAACAACAGCTACTTTATGAATCAGTGGTTCTGTCACAGCTCTAACATGAGGGCTGTTGCTGATTTAAAACAAGCCTTTGCATTACCACCCCCTGGCAATCTTGTTGCTGTGAGTAACCTCAATGTTTTCAAGGGACTCATTTTTCATCTAAATGCTTTTTAGTGGGTTGGGGGAAGGACAAGGACTGTAGACTGGACTAACATTTAAACATCTTCTTTATAAGAACTAAATGTGGTAACAACTACAGTATTTCAGAGGCACTAGGGAAGTCACTAAGTTACCTAAATCTTAGTTCCCGGGGGCGTTTTAGATGTCTGCGATATCCAAGACATCCACACACATCTAACAAAGATACAACAGGTCCTGTGGGAGGCTGCCCCACTGCAAAGCAGCAGCTGGAGCCTGGACAGGATATCCCAGAGCAGACCACAGAGCACCTGCATTTGGACAACTGAATTTCAGACAACCCGTTTTGTATTCGCAAGAGTTACCTTGTTCCTCTTCTCCATGCAGCCACAGCCAGATTTCCCCTCTGAATTTCCTCATGGGTTGTTCAGTCAGGACACGGACTGGGCTAACCCCACCATAAATCCTCCAGAGCACAGGGACCTGGGCTGGGAGCACCCATTTGCCCTCTGGATAAGACCTGTCTGCAATTTGTTAAACAAATAGTCTTGAGTTGTTTTCTTCTAGTGATGCTCTGTGGATGTAAATGTGCTCCACATTTGCAGGAAGGGACAAACCTGGGTTCTCCTGGGCTTTGTTGGAGAAATTGTGGCCCCTGGCCCCTCTGCCCACGGAATTACTGTGAGCACGAGAGCTCTTTCGGTAACTGTGCCCATTTGCACGACACAGAAGGGCTGTGTCCCTGCTGATGGGCAGCAGAACAGGGTGATGTCTCCTTCCAGTTTCTGCAAGCTCACGTATGTAGAGCTCCTGGGATGCATAACTGGCCCCAGTCACTAAGCAGTGAGAATGGAGAGCTCATATCTTTATTAATTTTCCATAGATGCAAGATAGTTGGCAACCACATAAACTCAGGGATGACTTGGAGTTGGGAGCAGGCAGCGTCAGACATGACCTATTGGTGCTGGAGGATACTGTGAGTAATATGCCATCACGTAGTCAAACAATGAACTTCAGTCCTATCAACGAGGATCAGCATGGCTGTAAAACCCAGCATCCAGGCTATCTTGAAGAGCTGACTTGGTTATCTCTACACTTCTCTTAGGAGAGCGTTTGATATCTCTTGATGGGCACTTTTCTTCTGGAGGAAAATAAAACAGAAAGCGTTTACTTCTGAATGTGGTATTTGCATTGGAAAGACGCAAAAGCTCGGTGGAGTCTCAGCAGGACCTCTTTGATGGAGATGCTCTGAAATGTTTGACTGCTACGGCTTGAGCTACGCTTCACATCAGGCCAAGATTTTGGGCAACAGAGGATGTTTTAAGACCTCGCATTGAGTGTTTGGCTTGTTGCTGCAGAGCACTGTGACCCTCCAGCTGAGGACATGCCTTGGCATCGTGCTGCCTTACTTCATCGCTGCCTCTTCTCCTGCCCTCCAAGCACTCCTTGGCATCATGGACTGCATGAGGCCATGTAGGGAGTCAGCCTGGGGAGCAGACCCACACGGAGAGAGGTCCAGCAGAAATGTGTCTTCATTAGCTGTTTAGCCAGCTCTCTGTGAAGCTAGGGTTTGCCTGGGTGAAGGCCTTTGCTGCTTGCAGTAGGAGCCACCACCTCGTCAGCAGTTTTGTGTCGTAAAATGACCTCACACAGAGCAGAGCAGATAGCACAGCCGTGGCAGTCCCTGTTCAGATAGGCACCCCGCCAGGTGCCAAAGCCACCCAGTACCCAGATGGGTGGGTTGTGAGATAGGTAGGCAAGTAAGTATCCCAATATCATAGCTACTTGCCTTACTGTTTCTCTGGTTTTGGAATATATACATACACACATACAGCCATCAGTGCTGTTATTATGTGTAACATATACGTATGTTGCTAGTATAGCTATTTTTCATCAGCTGTGTCATGGAATAAATGAACTGGCTGTTAGAACTAGTGCCTGAGGTTTTTATTTTTTCCACAGATGGCATTTCCTACATGAGGGAAGTCTTCTTTAGACTCCATTTGAGCAAAATCTGTGGACTGAGCTTAGAACAGCAAATGCCACAAATTTCAACAGTGTGCAGTAATGGCCAGGGGGGTCTCAGATGACTTCTCGCAAATCTGGCTGGGGAGACAGAGACCCTCTGCTCTGCCTCTCTGTCAAGGATGCTGGAGCAGCATATGCTTAAAACACCCCATCAGTGTGTCCACGAGCAGTGGTCATGGTGCACTTCCAGTTGTGGTGGCCACCAATGTCACATTCCCCTCTTGCTATGTTTGCTGAGGACAAGCAGCCAAGGGGACTTGTGCAGACAGCTGATGAGGGATGCTTGCTGAGTACCTCACTGCAGCTCTGAACATGCCAAATGCTAACCTGAGCCCCGACCCTCTGCTTCCTGTTGGTCAGTGAAGGTTTTCTCACCCCAGCCAACCTGGGCATGTTGCTCACCCCCTGGAGGGATGTTGTGGAAAACAGCTGGAACAACAGTTTGGTGGGAAGGAAAACCCACTTGTTTCTACATTGTGGTTTGGCAGTGACCTGGAATCGAGGACATGAGATTTTTGCTCCTTTCCAGCAGTCCTGTAGGCCAAGTCTCCATCATCCTTGGTAAGCGCTGCCAACAGCCTCGCCTCTTGAAAGGCTATACGACGTGCCACATTCCACTTCAAACACTGAGAAGATGGCTGTGCCAACATATCCCTGCTGTTCCCTCGTAGCACAGCCCAAGCAGCTTCCCACTTCATTGGAATAAACTATTGCCTGTTCCACTGTGCTAGCAAGACTCCTTGTCATTGCTGGAGAGACCCAGGCAGCTCGTCAAGAACCGTCCTAGAGCATCTCCCTCTCTCCATTGACCGTACAGGGAGCGTCACTCTTCTGGGGTCAAAGTCAATCTGCTGTGGCGTCACTCTTCTGGGGCCAAAGTGTCTGCCTATGAAGTGTTACGAAAGAAACAAAAGGCTGAAGTGACCGGCATCCACCGGAGAGTTTCTTCTCTTGCATTGCCATCTGAATGCATGGCACAGATCAGAGCCCTGCCTGCTGGAGATGTCCAGACTCTAAAGATTTGAAAAGCCACCAAGTCCCAACACTTCTCTCTTTAGTTTGCACTTATACACTTGATTTTATTTTTTTTTGCCTGGATTTTACTACCTTTTTGCTGTCTCAGAGCTTTGCCACATGACATTTCCAAGAAATAAGGCATATTCAGAGCTGTAGGTCCTGTCTTTTGAGGGGAAACATAATGATATTTTTGGGAGGAAACATTTTCAAAGTGATAGAAGAACTAAAGCAACCCAACACACAAAGCCCAGTGCTTCTGCAAAGACAAAGAGGAAAGCTCACCTGTCACAACTCCCTCACAACCCCACATGTATATGTATCTTTCTGTCTTAACATAATATGAGCAAGTTACTATTGGACATAGCACTGGAGAGTAGAGGGCTACAGGTTAGGTCCTCCTGTCATGACTAGAGGAAAGATTGTTTTGGCATCTAAATCTTGAACTTAGTTGTCTTCTTCCTCTGGGGTTTTAAAGCAAAATCACTGCTTTTTTTTTTTTTTGCAATTCAGACTGGTGCCAGAGGGGTCTAACTGTGGTATAATACAGCCCAGTACTCAGACAGGAATAAAGGTGATTGCCATGACCAGCTCATAAAGCCTTGCTTGAGATGCTCTGGCAAAACTCTTTTTCAATTGAAAATAGGATTCTGGTTCAACTATTTTGGAGAATGTGTTTACTTGTTTATTTTAGGGAAAGCAACGACTTTTTCAAGAGATTTTTTTCAGTTTTGCAGGAAAAATGAGAATCAGAAATCCAGTGCTTCTTGACTGAAAACCTAAGAGTTCAGGGATGACTTTTTGATGAAAAGAAATATTTTTTGAAGAACAACCTCCTCCCCATTTTATATGCAGGGCTACTGTCTGATTTGATCATGTCACCAGGCTGTCATGAGTTAAAAATCCTAGTCTATAACTTGTTTATGAAGACTGTGGGTTTTGCAGAATGGTGGATCATTTAGTAGGTAGCAGCACCTGAGAGATTCTTGCTCCTAAAATGAGGTGATCCATGACTTCAGCTTTATTGGAGAGGTTTCTGTTGTAACAAACTGCATATTTTCACCCATTGAAATGGTTCTTTTTGAATATATTTAAGTGAAAAATCACTGAGAGTACAGCATTGGCTTGTCTGTGAGTATCCAGCAATAGAAACACTGCTAATAGGCCAACAAGCACTCTTACCCTTTACTGGTCTTCTGTTTAATAGCAACCCAACCAGAATCATGACTGTATAGAGAAGCCCTCAATGCTCCAAATCCCTAAGCTGAAATGATGGTCACAGAAGCTGCAAGACTGACAGGCAAGAGGAAAAAATGGATAAGGGACTACAAAGAAATAACAAGATAACATTCGTTATCCTGGTTTGGGAGGGTTAGCAGGTGCACTTCTCAGGGCACTTCTGTGGGTTGTGCAAACACCTCCTAGCAAGTGTTTGCCTGTCGTCTTTGGGGCACCTGTTTCACCAGGAGGCAACCGAACCAAGTGTCCCGGTCTGCTGTTTGTAAGGTGGGCTGGGACAACTAACCAGGTGGAGATGTGATACTGGGAATGGGGAGGAACATGGGGACATAGGAATGGCTGCACAGGTCAGGCAGGGGTCCCTCCTGCTGGGTGTCCCCTCCCCAGCAGTGGCCAGGGGATGCCTAGAGAGGAGTAGATCACCAAGACAGCCACCAGGAGTTTTGGGTCAGCATTCCCCATTAGTGGAAGAGTATTTTAGTTTCTACCTTGCTCCAGCAGCTGTTGTTTTGAGTGTCTCAGAGCAGTCCCAGTGTTGGCCACTATTTTTGAACAAATTATACATCCCCAACAGTTTTGGAAATGTGTTGTTAATTTAGAGTCAAAACTAAAAAGCTCCAGCCCTCCTTGGGGATTTTTATCTCCTTGCTGATGCAGAATGCTTTACATACTCGCTTCCTGCAACACCTCCAGGGTGACGTTGCTGTCACCTGCAAACACTCGGTCACACCGTCTGTCCCCACCAGTGACAGTTCCGCAGGCGGCCCTGGCATGCTCGTCCTTAAGCCTGAGATGAAATCTCTCATGCCATCATCAGCTGCAGCCCTGACCCCTGTCCCTAACATCAGAAAGCTCTTTTAGAAGTGTGATTGAATCCGTGCATCCAGGTACATCTTTGTTCTTCTGCAGTCCCTAAAAACTTATCTGTAATCACTGAGTCTCTCCCTGTGAAACAGGAACCTGCTCACTGGTGACTTTAAAGGGCTGCCTTCCTACTTGTGCTGGTGGAAAGTGAGCTGCTTGCTGATGTGCTGCATTGGCAGGGGCTGAAAAATCTCAAGTCCCCACAGAGGAGCTGCAGGGACGGCTGTGGAAGGAGTCCTTCAGTGTGTCCACACAGGCACTGCAGGTGTCAGGCCTGGGTGGCCTCCATGCATTGCCCGGCTGTGGGCAGATGTCTGGGTGCCAGACACTCGTGCAGGCAGGGTATTGTGTTAGTTGGAAGCACCCTGGGGCATGGGAAGAGCTTTCCACACGCTGGTGACAGACATAAGGTCTGCTATCAGCTGGGAGCTTGCTGTCCCAGGCCGCCCCAGGTCAGCAGCTAACCGGGCTGTGAGCGCTGAGGACGGGGTTGTTTGCTGTGTGACAAATATAAGTGTTACACGGGGACAGTGACCCCAACAAGGGGCTGAAAGAGCAGCTGCATTTCAGACCAGGCTGCAGGAAGGCAGCACACACACAAACACCTCCATACAAAGGCGATCCGAACATGACGGGAAGCTTATGGCAGACTTGTGGGACAGCCACATGCTGCAGGGGATTTATCTGACCTTATATCAAGCCCATACATTTTCCCTAATACTATCTGAGCTCAGTATTAGCTTGTGAGATACCTCTGTGCCTCCACATGACGCACGAGTGATGTTCAGGCCCTGGGTGTGGAGCATGGGGAGCATGGCACACGAGGCAGAGCTGAAGCGCCCACGTACACACCTCACCCAGGGGTGCAGAGCAGGAACCAGGGTGCTGTGAGGGACAACAGGCAACAAGCACGTCATGCCCATGCCAGGCTGTTGCTCCTGCTGCGATAATGGCAGTGTTTAGATACTCACAGAAAAGAGTAGACAGCTTTGCGGCCTGCACCAGACACTCCTAAGAGGCTGCTGCACCCACCAAAAGGGGATTAAAAACAGAGATCCCTCTTTCTCTTGGGCTCACAGAGCATCTAAGGCTTTCCCAATAAAAAAAGCATGGGTGAATCCACAAGGAAGGACACAGAGGATGTCTTTCTAATCCAGAAGAGAGCATGCCCTTCAACCTGCCATCCGTCTCTGCTAATCAGCTCCCACCAGGGCGCCAGAGCCCCAGGGAGGAATGAGGTCTGGGAGCTGTTTCCACATTCACCCCGTGCTAATGCCTCATCTTGGGAAAAGTGTTAAATCCATCTAGACTTTGAAAACACGGTAATATCAAAACTGAATTTCAACCAATTTATGCACAGTTCACCACAACATTTTAATGGAGAAAAACACACAGCTGTTTCAAGCTTGAAGGGTCTAAGTAGTATGGTTTTGTACAAATGGCTGATACATTATTTGTTCATTGGGCAATCTACTTTTTTATATTGTTTGTCAGGCTATATAATTTTAGGTGAAAGCTTTTTAGCATAGTGTGCTTGCCAGAAGAACTTCCTTTATATACAGGTGTCTGCTCCAATGTACATAGAAAATAGGCCACTAATTGCCTTCTTACCCCGTCCTGCTCCGTTAACTAGAACCTGACTACTCAATAAATTAGACGACCATATTAACGTCGCTGCTGCACAAATGAGTTGAGCACTAAAGCAGTTGATTTCATTTAAGGCTCACAAGAGGATCATTTAGTTTAAGAGGCTGATTTTGGCATCTCCTCCCTGCAGCACTCATTTATTCAATTGAAGATTTCCTAACCACAACCAGGGGAAGTGATCTCTTCATTGGACACCGGACAGTGATGAGAGACCCGGATTCTTTCACTGGGGTTATTTCTTGGGGCAGGTGCCTTCCCACCCTTGGTCTGCTTTGGGTTTTGGAGCCTGAGCTCCTCTGAGAGGTTACCTCCTAGCCTGAGCTGATGCTGGGACAATGTGGCCCTGGTGGCAGTGGAGCTCCTGGAAATTTCTTTATTAAAGCACGATGTTTCCCCTCCCTCAGTTGCTATGCTGAAATTGCTCTTGCCAAGGTTTCTGCAACACCATGTGGGTTTTATGGACTGTGAAAAACTGCTGCAGATGCAGCACCCGAGAGCAGCCTTAAATCAAAAGATCTAATGATCACGCCTGGCTAGAAACTCTGTGGGCAGGGGATGCTCTGTCGGAGCCTGCCAAGGGGCATTTTGAAGTCTAAAACCCAGCAGAGCCTCTCACCTGGCTGGAGCACTAATCCCCTCCTCAGCAGGGCAGACACCACCTGTGTCAGGAGCCAGCCAGGACACACACGGGCTTTTAAAAAGCAGCCAGCCTGGAATTTCTTCTCTTTATTTCTCCAGCTCGCCCATGTTGGCCCAGGCTTGTGGCCGGACTCCTAACCCATGCGGTACCATCCATGAGAGATTCTTCCCTCTCACCTCTCCCCGAACGGGTGAGACCAAGTTGTCTGTTAAATGACACCCAGCGTGTTCGGGCTGCCCCCTTCTTTAAAGCCTTCTGTCATTCCTAGAGCTTGGGCCAAGCACTGAGTTAATGATTACTGGGTGGAGTTTCACCGATCATTTTGAGGAGACAGCCTTTTTTCAGCCTTCTGGACACCCGAGGCAGGACATTTAATCAATGTCTTTGTCCTTGTCAGCTGGTGCATTAAATCAGATGGTGCTTAGGTACATAAAATCATTTCAGGCTCTGGCAATGTGCTTTCCAGTGCTCAGGGAAGGACCAATAAAACCTACATGCATCTTTAAAAGAATGAGAATCTAGCAGAGCTTTCAGTTAAATGTGCAAATTTGTGTCCATATGTGTGTACAGTTCATCATAGCTCCATAAAGACATTGATTTTTTTTTAATTATTTTTTTTTCTGGTCTGTTACATTACTGTAGTTTTAAATCTCAGCTTTTCAAACTTGGCTGGACACACCTTTCAGGTGTGAAATAAATATACACAAATATGGAATATAATTATTGTACAAATGCAAGGAAATACATACATAAATAAGGAACTGGAAAATACTAGATGGAAATACAATTAAAAATATTATGATGGAGAAAGTGAAAGAGAAAGCAAAAGAGAAATCAAGTGAAAGGGAAAGTGGAAAAAGGAGAGGAAAAAGGAGAGGAGAGGAGAGGAGAGGAGAGGAGAGGAGAGGAGAGGAGAGGAGAGGAGAGGAGAGGAGAGGAGAGGAGAGGAGAGGAGAGGAGAGGAGAGGAGAGGAGAGGAGAGGAGAGGAGAGGAGAGGAGAGGAGAGGAGGAGCTTTGCAGATAAATGGAAATATTTGAGGCTATGTGAATCTTTAGAAAGGTTAAATTGCACTTGAATCTATATTATAAATAAAGTAAGTGAATAAATGTTACACTGCGCCATAAACGTTAATTTTATTTTTTTTTACAAATGCACAATGAAAGCAGTAATCATTTCAGCTGAGCAAATGAGCAAGCCATATTATTTAATTAGTTCTGCTTACTATTGTGTTTGTCAATTATCTTTGAGAAAATGCCAGTTTCTTTTCCTTCATTTCTTAAAACTTGAGAGGCACTAAGACATCTTCAGAGGGCAGGTGTTTGTTAATAATAATTATTATAATTATATATTTTATATGCATGTACATACATATAAAATTCAACCCGTGTTAACAATTGATTGGACACATAAGGCATATGTACATTTCTCTTATATATAAGGCACTTATACATTTAACCTTGTAGTTGTTAGACAGTCAAGAAGATGCCAGCAAGGAATTTAGCTGAACAGCTTCACTTGATGCCCGTCTCCATTCTCTGTGAGATGGATTTTTGCTTCCTCCTGTTCCTTTTCCTCTTCTCTCATTTTCAGCACGCTATAGGCAAAGCCCAGTTAAACTAACACTGTGCTTGTCCTACGTCCCCTCCTGAGCCCAGGACTTCCTCACAGTACATTTTATTACCCTGTGCTAAGGGGACAGGTTTCCTCAAGGGCTGATGTGATATCAGTTTATTGAGGGGAGAGCCAAGTTTCATGCCCTGATATTTAACTCTTTGCATTGATTTCAGTGGAAGGTAAGCATGTAAATCCCTTCTGAAATCCACGTTGGATTAAGTGGGATTAAGCTAAAAAGTATCCACTAATACTGAGTGCCTAATTGAGGTGGTCAGAAGCGCTACTGAACCCACCACCCCAGAAAAAGCAGACCTGGCACCCCAAAAAGCAAGGTATTTGCAGCTGCAAACACCTTCTGTGGAGTCTGACCCCCGAGATCCACCTTGGTGATGTTATTCCCCTGTGGTGTGCCTGTTTGGGACACACAGCAGCATATCCCAGGCCCTGCACCCAGCTGGGCAGAGGGCTGCCAGGGCACCCCTTCCTCCTCTCTTCTCCCTGCGGGAGAACCCTTTCTTCTGGAGGGTGAGAGCCTTACGTGTCCTCTGAGCAAGACACTTTCCTTCCCCATGCTGCCAAGGTCTGGAGGAAGGGTTGTGAGGAACATCTCCCTGCTTATCTCTCCCTGGGATCCATGCTGCCTCTGCAACGTAGCGAGCCCTCGCTGAGGCCTGAGGCCTGGGGCTGGGGCCTGCTGCCTGCGGATAGAAGTTGTGGAGGTTTTAGCTGCTAAGTTTTAAGATGTATTGGTGGAGTCTGCATGACGAGTTCAGAGTTTGGCCAAAAGTGGTCAGTTTTGCACAGAGAGATCGGTCTGGAGTGGCATTGCTGTAGCAGGACTCGTGCCCTGTTTAAATCCAGCAAGTCAGTGCAGCATGGAAGAAAACTGGCCAGGAAAACCCTGTGTAGGATTTCTGTCTCCACATGTCAGTTGGACTCTTCCAGTCCTCTTCTTCAACCTGGGATCACCCATACTTGCATTGCTCCTGTTTTTAGAGACTTGCAGGGATGGTGACTCCCCACCCTCCCCATATTGTTCATTTCAACTATTTCCTAGCTTCCTTTCTGCCCCCATCCGACGCATTTTAATGAAAATCCCCCTGAACATTTGGTGAGGGGCGGAGACACAGAATGGAAAATTTTAGCCCAAGTGGCTGAAGGCAAAGCTGTAATGGACAAACAAGAGGGGAGGGATGGTGAGAACTGCCAGGTGAGCCAACAGCAGCCCAAGCACCACCTGCACGGCGAGGCTGGGCTGGGCTTTGCCACCCCACTCTGCGACACAGCACCCACCCCGAAGAGCCCAGATACAGGGGAAAATGCAAGCAGAAAAGTCCTCTAAGGAGGGATTCTCTCTGGGTTGGAGTTCTGCTTTGAATATCTTCACCTGTACTTAAATATATATATGTATTCCTCCTATCTGGTACAATAACCATGAAGTGGCAAACAAAGTTATGCAGGGCAGGCAGCGTGAAATTGCTTTATTTTCAGTGGAAAGGTTCACAGTATTTTAAAGCAATTCCTCACCGCTTCTTATAAGGTGATAAAGTTGTACTGCACTGGTGATGGTCATTAGTCCTACCAGAAAATGCAATTATGAATAGCAGGAAAAAAAAAAAAAAGAGAGAGAGAGAGATGTAAAAGAGAAAGTCTAAAAAGACAGGATTCATCTAAGATCCCCTCCTGCTCTCTCTCAGTCTTTCCCAAGGCAATTTTCCTATGTATTTCCTGGACAAGATCTTCTTCAAACTGGCTATATCTACTATATCTATGACCCATACCTACTGTATGAAGAAGCCAATGTGTGCTGAGAAGAGCAAGAAGCAAGCCGAAGTATCATGAAGTATCAGTGTTTGAGTACAGAATCTCTCAGAGACCAAAAAATGCTCCTTGAAAAGAACAAAAATAAAGAAGAAAAAAAAAAGCTGATGAACCAGTGTTACTTTAAGGCAGCTGGAATAGTTCATGCTCTGTTTTTTATCATTAGCGCTCAGAGGGAAAGACAGCTTTGTTTTCACATGGTTATTGATTATTAACCAGCTTTGTGAAAGGTTACCTTTCTGCTAGATACAGCAGTGTGGGGGTTTTAAAAATCAATCCCTGGGAAAGCTCTGTTTCCCAGTCAACTTTTCCTTCTCCCACTGTTGGCCCGTATCATGGGAACAGTTTCCCCGTCTTATTTTGAATATGTTCCAGCCACCTTCAAGGTTTCTCCTCTGTTAAAAAGTGAATTGGGAAAAAGTGGTTGAGTGCTAAGAAGCCATCAAATACTGTGCAAATAGAGAAAATTAAACCAGGTCGCTTCAAGGAAGTGCAGCTGAGCTGCACTCCTTGCTGGTTTATACTCTGGTTAGCCACAGTGGGAAAGGGAACTGAGTAGGGGTTCACAAATTATTTGTACGGAAAGGCAAACAAAATGCTCCTGCTCCCTGTCCTAGGGGAAAAAAAGATGTTGTATCCAGGTGGTTTTACATTTCACTGATCTCAGCAGCCCGCAGTAACATACGTCAGACACGACTGGGGAAGAAGTAGAGAAGACATTAAATTAAGCTTCTAAATTAAACATTTCAGGTAAGATCTTTGAACGCACCATTGAATTTCAGGAGTGTGCAATGCTGTATCTAATGGAATATATATTGCAGCATAGATTTTAAAGCCTCATAGATATGACATCAGGCATGTGGCTTGGCTTTCCGAACCACTGGGTGCTCAGCCACACTCTTATTATGTTGTGAAAAGTTTTAGACCTCATATATGAGGGGAAACCAGTTAGCCACGCAGGCAACCTCTTCTCTGTTAGGCAAACACCCAGCTAGAGGATAAGATCAAATCTCAACAAGTCTTTTAAAGACACACAAATCTAGTATGGTAATCCAAGTATTGCAGTGTGGTTATTGCAGGATCTCACTGTAGGATGGCAACAGCTGAGTACCTGAAACACTCATTACTGATACTGGATTATTTGAATTCCTGTTCTTGTGTTGAGGATGATTACTACGTGCCTGTACTACTCAGTGGTGCTGCCGTCTTCCTTTGACTAATGCTACATACTCATGGATTCACTTTAGTTTAATCTCTTGAAATAACGAGCTTGTGATAAGGGTCGACCTTCTAGGTAGATCCCCACAGCAACTTTACTGGGAGCATGGAGTACTCCAAAAAAGCTACCTCTGAGGAGTGAAGTGCCATTAGAAGAAACAACCTGGACCTACCAGGGCTGTTCTCAGCATGAACTTCAACCATGTTATTCATTGTGGAACCATGCTCGTGGATCACAACACAGAGCTGAAAGGGTGAGCATCCTATCTCCTTGGAAGAGGCTGGATGAGCTGAATGTGGCAGCCACAGACATCCTCAAGATCTTTGGGAGCTCCTGTGGCCTGTAAAATCTTCCCAAAATGGGTAAAACCCAGGACCTCCAGCACACATCCAGACAGGCATTAAGATAGATCCAACCCCTTGTAATTTGTTCTAGTGTGAGATGTCTCCCTTACTTTTGCTTTTGCTTTTGCTTTTTTCAATGTTTAGACACTGAACACTATTGTGCATTTATCAGTTGGAATAAATATATCATGTGTATCATCTGTCTTTTCTTTGCATGGGTCCCTAGAGACTGAGGATGGCCACTTCTCTCTGCAACTACCTGAAAGGAAGGTGTGGGGAGCTGGGGGTCAGCCTCTTCTCACAGGTAACTAGTGATAGGACTAGAGGGAATGGCCTCAAGTTGCGCCAGGAGAGTTTTAGGTTGGAAATGAGGAGACATTTCTTCTCAGAAAGAGCAGTCAGGCATTGGGATGGGTTGCCCAGGGAGGTGGTGGAGTCACCGTCCCTGGGGGTGTTCAAGGAGAGGCTGGACGTGGTGCTTAGGGACATGGTTTAGTGGGTGACATTGGTGGTAGGGGGATTGTTGGACCAGATGATCTTGGAGGCTTTGTCCAACTTTAATTATTCTCTGATTCTCCTCAGGCGTGGAGAGTAAGGGCAGGGCAACCTCCCATCTGGGATTTGCAGGAGTTCCCTGAGCTCACCATTCAAAGTACTCAAGTGCCACTGGCCTCACAGTGGCCATATATTAGCTACAGTGTCAGCACTGCACCTTTTGAGTTCTTGCACCATGCCTACCCATCTTGAGGCCCTTCCAGTGGGAGAATTAAGGCCCACACAGCTGAGAAAATCCCTGGAGCAGAATATGCTGGGAACTTGGGAAAATAGCTGGGTGCTGTATTAAGTGTGTGCTCCCTGCTGGGATTGCCCTAAGCGTTGTGTGGGAGCACTGTTCAGGGAGAGGGCATGGGGTACCTGAGCTGGTTTTGGGGTGAGCAGGGCTGGTTCCATCAATCCTGCCTGCACTCTCCATCACCATTTCCCACACCAGCTGGGCTCTGGGGAGTGCTTCTCCTGGGGAACCTCAGCTTTAGAGGGGCTCTCTGGTGACAGTGACAGTGTGCCAAGAGGTGGAGGCAGGCACCGGTGATCTCTGGGCTCAGCTCTGGGCTCTGGACAGGTTCAGGTCACCACTTGGTGGCTGCTGAACTCTGCCACCCCCAGCCCCAGCACGGGTCCCCCACACCGGGAGGGCCAGCAGGGCCCTTTTCCTGCACTGCAGCTCGCCGCCTTGTTGTTAGCACGGCAAAGCGTGCCCTTATCGCCTGCTCACGCAGGCAGAATGAAAGAGAATTAGCTCTAAATTATACGAAATTCATTTGCTTTGGAGGGGGAAATGTTTGCTCTATTTAGAAATGTTCGTTATAGAGAGAGGACCGCATTAAGACACCGGGTAATGGTCCTCCCTGGCGATGGATCAATTTGCTCTGGTTTTTATGGCTGCCTGTTTGTTTGTCCGCACCGGTTCCCCGTGGAAAAACCGAGGCTGTAAATGCTCCAGGGAACAGCGCAGAGCTGGGCTCCCCATGGGGCTGGGGCCGTGCCCCCACAGGCAGGGGCTGGATGAACCCCACTGGCAGTACAGAGTCCTGGGGGGCTCCAAACCCACAGCTTCCAGCCCAGGGGGAAGGAACGGAGGTGTAGGCATGGAAGAAGTCTCCGATGGGATCGGAGGACACCTGTGGCTTCCAGCAGCCCTAGGGGAGCATATAGGGCTGTGAGACCCGGGCAGGGCCCGTACCCCAGCCCGGCATGCCAGGGGATGGAGAGGGAGGGCTCCCGGCGGGGGCAGCCGGAGGAGCAGCGATGCCTATCAGTAATTCCCGCTAATAAAATACTTTTTCACTATCCGCACTATAATTGGTTTACAGCCTTTTTTGTTTATTTATCCATAAGAGCTGCTGTTAAATGGCTTGGGAAAGCAATTGCTTAATGGCTCAATATTGAATCAAAGGCTCACTGTGCTTTCCGAGAGATGGGGGGCCCGAATGGATTCATAGCGGAAACTCATTTTCCGTGTAATGGACTGGGAAGCTTTTATGATCCCTCGGAAGCCGACGACTGAGCCAGGTACCGAGGCGCCTCCTTCCTTGCTTGCCCGGGGAAGCGTGGTCCCAACCGGGCCGAGCCGAGCCGAGCCGAGCCGGGCCCTACACGGGGCGCCCGCTGCGCGCCCCGACGGCTGTGGCCGGAGCCCGGAGCCAAGTGCCCGGAGCTGCGGGAAAGGGCGGCGAGAGGAGGAGGAGGAGGAGAGGAGGAGAAGGAGGAGAAGAGGAGGAGGAGAGGAGGAGGAGGAGGAGAAGAGGAGGAGGAGAGGAGGAGGAGGAGAGGAGGAGGAGGACCGAGCAAAGGAGGAAGCGTGCCTGCCCCTGAGCCGGCGAGAGCGGCCGGCGGGCCGAGCGCAGGGAGGCAGGGAACTGATCTTTGTCCCTTTGGGTAGCTCTCCGCCTCCTCATAGCCTCGTCACCAAGTCAACCGGCAGCGGCTCGGAGCAGATTATCTCCGAGGGTCAACACTTTGCAGCCCAAGCCGCGGGGAAGGCTCCCAAATTTACCCCTTCGGCAAACAATCCGCCGCCTATCGCTCGCCCTGGCGATAGCGTTGTGGTCCCCGACGGCCGCATCCCCCCCCCGGGCAAGGGGTCGGTGGGCAAAAAGCCGCTCCTGGCCTCCTGGGGACCCCCCAAATACGTGGGGTCCCCCCGAGGGAGACCCCAAGCACCCTGCCTGCCCTCGGGCACCCGTTCCCACCGCCGCATCCGTGCCCGAGCTGCCCCCGCAGCCCAAATCCAACCCGACGCCAAAGCCCCCATCCTTCCTCCCCCCGAAAATAAAATAAAAATAAAAAGGTTTTGATCTGCTGGGGGGGCTCAGGGATGAGCAAGCGGGGCGGGGAAAGGACAGCGTGAATTTTGGGGCCGCCCCTCCCGGAGCGCCCCGCACGTCGAGGCGCTCCCCGACCCCTTCGCCGCCCCCTGCCCCGACGGGGGGCGGGGGGGGGCTCCTCGCACGGGGGTACGGAGGGAGCGGAGGGGGTCCGGGGGACAGGGTCGAGGGTGGGGGGAAGGTCTATGGGGCCGGGGCCACCCCGGGTGGCCTCTTATGGGTCCCGCCCCGCCCAGGAGGGCTGCGGGAGGGCTCACGTGGGGGGAACGGCGCCTATGGGGAGCCGGGCAGGGCGGCGGGGCCCGACGGGGCGGCGAGCTGTCAAAGAGGCATCCCGGGGCCGGCAGCGGGAGCAGCCCGATGTGTCCCTAGCTGCGAGACCCCCCCCTCAACCCCGGCCATGAACGCCGAGGAGCAGTATTACGCCTCGGCGCAGCTCTACAAGGAGCCGTGCGCCTTCCAGAGGGGCCAGGCGCAGGATTACAACGCCAGCCCCCCCGCCTGCCTCTACATGGGCAGGCAGCAGCAGACGCCGTACCCCGGCCCTTTAGGGGCGCTGGAGCAGGGCAGCCCGCCGGATATTTCCCCCTACGAGGTGCCTCCCATCACAGAAGATGCCGGGGTCTCCCACCTGCACCATCACCACCACCACCACCACCATCTTCCTCCCCCCCACCAGGACGCGCTGCCTTTCGCCGACGGGGCGGACGCGGGGGCGATGGAGGAGCCCCGGGTGCAGGTGCCCTTCGCCTGGATGAAGTCTACCAAGTCGCACGCCTGGAAGGGACAGTGGGCAGGTAAGCCCAGCCGCCAACCCCCCCCCCCCCATTCTCTTCCCCCCTCGGCGGGCAGAAAACCTCCCCAAAATCAGCCGTGACCCCTCCTTGCTTCCCCCCCCCCCCCCCCCCCCCCCGGGGGTCTCCTCCGCCGTCGGTTGGAAAGCCGGGGGTGGGAGCCGGCAGCGCGCAGCCCACGGGGGCCAAAACCCCACGAGCATCATTTGGGGGGGGGGTGCCCGAGCCCCACGCAAAAATTCACGAATTATTTGCCCCCGATAAATTCGTGGTGGCCGAGGTGGGGAAAGCCACCCGGGCTTCCCAATGTTCCCAGGGCTTCCCGGTGTCCCCAGGGCTCCTCGGTGTCCCCAAGGCTCCCTGCTGTCCCCTGGGTTCGTCCCAGCGCCCTATATCCCGCCCCCCCGCGCCGCCTGCCCGCGGGTTTTTACCCGTAATTGCGCCTTTACAACCTAAAACCGAGGGCAGGGGAAACAATGCACAAACGAGGCAGAGGTGCCAGCGAGGGGAAGAAACTCTATCTAGGCAGAAAGTTCCGCTGCGGAACAATATTTCTGTCTCTCCCTGCACAATGTTATCGTGTCCTGCGCCTTTGTCACGCCTATAGGGCAAATATTATATTAATGGCTTTGTTCAAATAGACAGTTGAAAAAGGGACCGGGGTATTGAAATCACCGTGAAACAGTCTGGGAAGTGCCCGGGACACAGCGAGGGGGAGAGGGGACGGGCTGCGGTGCCCGGTGGCTGAGAGGAGAGCTTGTAGGGCTGAATGAATCGGGGGGGTGTCGGTCGGGGGAATAAATAAAGAAAGAAAATGATGAAGCCGAACTTTCAAAATATCCCTGATTTTTTTCCCTCTCCTCTCTACAAAAAAAAAAAAAAAATCTCAGCCAAACGAAACTTGCCCCACGGAAGTCGCAAACTGCCCTGTTCCCTCCTTGGGGGGGACAAGGGGGGGGAACACAGGCAGGGCTGTGCCGCAGCAGGGCATGGGATGAGAACACCCGCACCCTATAAACCCTACAAACCCTATAAACCTTCAGTTTTCATAGACACGCGTGGGATTTACACGGCCGTGGGTCTGAGGGGGGGTTGAACTGATTTTACCATGGGGGCTGGGGGTGGTGAGGAGGGGGAGGAAAGGCCCAAAAGCTCCCGGGGGGGGCTTTGGCCGAGCCCAGCCCGGTGCCTGCCGCCGTGCCCGACCCGCGGGGCCGCCAGCCCCGTCCCGGCAGCTGGCAGCACAGCCACGGTGCCGAGTCTGAAGGGCCACACACAGACCCTCTTACATACGTGAAAACGTCTATTTTTATAGTTTTTCATATTATTTATATAGCAGTATTTTCCTATATATGGCCCATGGGAATATAAAGCCGAGCGGGGTAAAGCCGAGTGGGAACAGCCCCGGGCTGCTTGAACCCGGCTGTTCACATCTCCTCTGAGCCCCGGAGACTGCACCAGGAGTGTCCCCAGCAGGCCTCCAAGCTCTGGTGACAGTGGCAGTGGCATTTCCACGCGGACCCCCCGGCCCCTCTTGCTGCCCACGCCGCCCTCGCCACCCCGGCCCAGCGGCATGGCGATGTCGCGGGCATGGCGGTGTCGCCGTTGTCGCAGTTTCCGGGAACGAGAAATCAAAGGGCTCGGCCGACCTGGCCACAGGGACGGGTGGCAGCCCCGGGTCCCCGAGGTTGTGGTCCCCGCACCGAGCCGCGGCTCCCCGACGGCCGGCGAGGGGCCGGGACTGCCCCGGGGGGGAAATCCCGGGGCACCCACAGCAACCCTGACCCCACGTCCCGTGCCCTTTCCTTCTTTTTCTTATTTTTCCTTTTTGTTTTTCATAATTCTTCCATTTTTTTCATTATTTTTAATTTTTTTCCCATTATTTTGCCTTATTTCTCCATTATTTTTCCTTTTTTTTTCTTTTTTTTTTTTTTTTTTTAATTTACGATTTATTTTGGTCGCTTGTGCTCGGCGCGCAAAAACCCCATTTACTTATTATTATTTTTTTAATATATAGTTTTGCTTCTATTTTAAATCACAAACGACATATTGTGGGTTGGCGCGCAACAGCCCCATTTTGTTGTGCTTTATTTTTACCTTTTTTTTTTTTTTTCTTTTCTTTTAAATCATACCTCACATAAATCATACCGGAGCTCTCTTCGGCGGGCCGCTGATTTTTTTACACTTTTTAAAATTGATTTTTTATTTTATTTTTATATGCATATTTTTGGGGGGGCTCCTTCGCCTCTCCCCGGCCCCGAGGGACGCCGTTTCCCTGCAAATTTCCCCCAAATTTTTATCCCATAAAACCACAGCCTCCGTGCGCGCCGCGGCCAACGCAGCCCCCGGGGGTGCTCCCGCAGCCGTGGCGGTGTCCCCCCCCCGACGGGGCGGCCGGGGCTGACTGTCCCCATCTCTCCAGGGGGATCCTACGTGGTGGAGCCGGAGGAGAACAAGCGGACGAGGACGGCGTACACCCGGGCGCAGCTGCTGGAGCTGGAGAAGGAGTTTCTCTTCAACAAGTACATCTCCAGGCCGCGGCGGGTGGAGCTCGCCGTCATGTTGAACTTGACGGAGAGGCACATCAAGATCTGGTTCCAGAACCGGCGGATGAAGTGGAAGAAGGAAGAGGATAAAAAGCGAGGGGCGGCCAACACCAACGACCCCGAGCAAGACTGTGTGGTGTCCTCCGGCGAGCTGCAGGGCACAGAGGAGCTGCAGCCGTGCCCCCCCGGGAACATGCCCTCGGGGGCCTCCAGGGACCTGCTGGCCCCCAGCCTGCCCCCCCGAAGGCAGCAGGACTCTCGGTGAGCCGGGGAAGCGGCTGGCACCGGGGGACAGAGCCGAGGGGGCTGGCGGCCGGCCCCCCACGGCCGCCACCGTACCGCCACCCGCCTTCCCCCGGGGAAACAGGGTGCCTGCCCCCCCGAAATTGCCGTCCTGAGAAAATCGAGAAAACGAAAGGCGTGCGGCTGCAGCGAGGAGAGGCTCGGTGCGCTCTGCAGGGCCGCGATGGAGGCGCGCCGCGTCCCCCCCCGTCGGGGGGAGGCTTCCCCCGGGGAAGGCGGATCTGGGACCGACGGCGACCCCGGGAGCACGGAGCAGTGGGGACAGCGAAGGAGAAGAGGTTGGAGGCTGCCCCTGCCAGGTTTGGGACAGCCGTGCCCGCGGGTGCGGAGAGGGGGGCGGCGGGGCGCGGAGCCGGGCAGAGAGGTGCGGAGCCTCCCCTGGCCAACCCCGCCGCTTCGAGAGGCTCCGGGACATCGCTTCTAGGGAGAAGTCCATCAGGAGACCGGACTAGCGGTCATTTCTTTGGAAATCTGCTTTGTTTCGTTTTCTTTGGAGTTTGGAAAGAAAAAAAAAATGGAAGAAAAAAAAAGACGGGGGGCGGGGGGGAAAAAGACGGGGAAAAAAAGAAGAAGATGGGGAAAAAAAGAAAAAGACGGGGGAAAAAAATAAGCCCTCTCGTCCTGCGGGCAGGACTGACACCCCCGATGCCCCATTTCGGGTGCCCGGCCCCGCTCCGTGCTGCCGCGGGCACCGTCGGGGCGCGCAGGGCTGCGCTGCCCGCCCGGGGCGTCGGTGCGGAAACCGGGCAGCTGCCAGCCGGGCTCGGGACGTGCCCCGGGCTGGTCCCGGTGATGTTTTCCTTCGGAGGAAAAGCCCTTTCCCTTCTTCATCCTCCTCGCTCGCATGAACCCAACCTCAGGGAGAAGATGCCTCCGGGCTCTACGACTCCTCCGTCTCCCTGCTCGTTGCGCCGAGATTTTCTCCCCAGCCGCTGCGAAAAATTAAGTGAATTTAATCGAAATTAAAACCTCACACCCAAGCTGGAAACGAAAAAGAAAAAACCGGGCGCTGGAGCTCCGAGCTCTCCCCGGCAGCAGGCAGCGGGAGGTGCGGCGAGACCCCCGCAGCATCCCCGGGGACCGGTCCCGGGAGGGCCCTGGGGGAGGAAGAGGAGGAGGAGGAGGAGGAGGAGGAAGAGGAGGAGGAGGTGAGGAGGAGGTGAGGAAGAGGAGAGGAGGCCGGTCCCAACAGTCCTGATGAGATGTTCCCAGTCCCGCGGCTGAAAGCAAGGGGGAGAAGAAGCAGCTTGCCACATTTTTTTTTTAATTATTATTATTTCATTTTTTCTCCCCGTCTTGCATAAAACGCTTAACAATAAGGAAAGGTGGAGACTGAAGCTGAAGGTGTAATTCGTTTGCTTTTCTTTCCTTTTGGGGCATTAATGTGTGTGTGCAAACAGGGACGTTCCTGGTCGTTTTTTTCCTGCACGTTGCATGAGCGATTTTTCGCCCAGGCGTGTGTGTCCTTCTTCACCTAAACGCAGCCAATGAGTGAGAACTTTGCTAATGATTATACGAGCAAAATTCAAATAAAGCCCTTCTGCTTAAGAAACTAAGCCACCTTAGTAATTAAAGTAACATTTCCCAAACTTTGGGGACCGTGAAATCATTTTAAACCTCAGCATTTCGCGGCACCATTTACTCTTTGCAGCAGCCCGTCACTGGAAGCGCTCCGCGGAACAATTTCCACGTCCCTTTCACAACGTCTGCCACTGAAATCGCAATTGGGGAGCCACTGCAAAAATAGATCTAGCTGCAAAAAGGGAAATCTATGACGCAAAATGCCAAGATTTACTGCTGAGACCCTCACAGTGCATTTCACTGGGCAAACAGCAGAATTTTTGCCTGCCCTTTCTCTAGCATGAGGCGTTCAGTTTCGTTTTTTTTTTTTTTTTGTGCACTGCTGTACTAATGGAGAATTTGCTGAATTGTTACGAATTTACTGATATGATTTTGACAGCGAGGTCAAGGTATTTTTACGAGTGAAAGTAGAATCAGCCCTGCATGATTTAGTTTTAACGATTAAAGTCTTTTTCGTTAGAGAATTGGCAGAGCTGACGGGTTTAGCACTTTTTTTCCCCCTATTCATCTTTCTTACAACTGCACCGATGGAAAAAATAGATTTAGCTGCGTCAAGAGAGCCCTGGGACCTTGCAGAGGTAAATGCTGCAGGTAACCTGGTGGAAGGCAGGGCTGGCATGGGGGCTTACAGGGCTGCTACAGCTCTTGTGCCGTGCCATCTCACCAAAATCAGGTGTCCAAACATACCCATTTTTCCCGAGGAAATGCTCCCCTGCCTTTGAAACCTGTAATAACTGCACATTTAATCATCTTTAACCCTGTGGATCAGGTTTTCACGAGGGATATTTACCTTCCCTCTCCTGTCTCTGAGCAGGGCTGATGGCACACAGCTACGACAAGCCTGGGGGCTGCCACCACTCGGCTCCTTGCCTTCTGCAGGGCCACGTCCAGCAGCCCCCTGCTGTGTGTCTGCAGCCCTGTATGAATAATGATGCCCATAAATCAATGCTGAAAGCGGTGATTTAACTGAAGGTGTGAAAGTTTTTCCACTGAAGCCTGCTGCCTCCCATACTGCGGTTGCTGCTGCCGTCATGGGCGTTGTGGAGGGGAGATGTTGCAGGCTGGGAGAGGAAACATTGCTCAGGAAGGCGGTGGTGCCTTGAAGCATGACCACAGAAGGGACGCCAGCCCTACAACCACCACCAGAGCCAGGCTGGAGGGCTGGGTGCTGTACCTTGCAGTCTGGCCTTCGTAAGGGGCAGGGCTGGCTGGGAGCTCAGCGTTGTGCTGCAGGGCTAACCTGGCTGCTCGCCCCGGGGGCAGGAATGTCATGGGGCTCCCAGCACTCCTGGCACCTTGTATCATTCTTATAAGAGGTTTTGGGGACCTGCAGGTAAGCCCCCCATACACACATGTACATACACACACAGACTTCCCATACTCCCTGGCTCAGAACAGCAACTTCTTCCCTGCTTCCTCCTACCCTGGGGCTAAGAACAACCAGATCTAAAGGGTATTTCTGCACCACCAAGACCACATCTGTTTTAATGTCTAGGGAGGACATCAAAAGCGAAAATGGTGTCTCCCGTGTTAGAAATAGTGAACATTATCCACTTCCATTTATCCACAGCTGCCTCATTGCCCCTCTTGTTGGCTCCTGCACCCCATAAAGCACCCCATAAAGCACCCCATAAAGCTGTGCACCTCTCCAGTGCCTATACACTCAGTGGTGTCTTAGCTATGAGCACAAGGAATGGGGAAGCAAAGTGAAAAGCACATGGAGCCAAAGCTTTTCCCAGGCTCAGCCTTTCCCTACCTCCTTTCCCACACCACTTACTGACCCAACACTCAGCTCCTCTGTTCCCTGGTCCATCCGGGATCTCAGCACTCACAGGGACGGGTGAAGCACCGGGGAGATGAGCTGTGCTCCTCTGTCCCCAGGTGCCTGAGGGATGAGTCAGGGGCTGGCCAGCCTCTATCATGGAGTAGGAAACCCAAACACGTGGTTCTTCTACTGTTTGGTCTTGCTGCCTACTGTCTGGGCTTACTCCAGGAGCCCTCTACTCCAGCAGCAGTGCTGGAGGGAGGAGAGGTTGCTGCTGTGCTGCTGCCAACCGGGGTGCCCTTAGGTGGGACCTCACCTTCGCAGGAGCCTTCCTCTCTGGCTCCATTCACCAGGACTCACTGGGCACAAGTTAGGCAGATGCCTTGGCAAACGGATGTATTCATCACAGATGGCCCAAAAATATATTGGGAGAAAAGAAACTTGAGAGAGGAGTGTGAGCAGCATGAACCAGTCCAAAGTAGAGGCACCTGAAGAGCATCTCACGTGGAGAGCACTGCCAAAGAGGCTTCTGGGCTTTATTTCGTGACAGAGATGGACTGGGCATGATAATCTGGTGCTGGTGGCAGCCTCAGGTCCTCTGTGTCCTTCCTGTTACATGATGGTTTGTGTCTCTTGCAGGGCTAAACTTGGGAGCTTTAGTGGGAAGAAGAGTTTCTGCTGCGAGCAGCTGGCAGCGTGCTGGTATTCCTTCTGAGCAGGGTGGTGGTGTCATAAATGTAAGTGCGCTTGGTTTGGACAATCCCCAAGGGACCTCAAAGCACCAATGCATGTAGAAATTGGTGTCTTCACTGGCAGAAGAAGCCAGAAGCAGGAAAGGATCTCCCTTCAGAGAGAGCCGAGGGTACCTAGGGCCCTGCCAGGAGATCGGGCTGCCCCACATCCAGCGCTGAGCTAGGGCAGGGACACCAGCTCCCAGCCCGAGCAGAGCCCTGTGTTTGAACACCACTTCCCTGGGCCCAAACCCTTCTCCAGGGAAAAGCAAACAGCTACCTGCCGGGAGCCTGGGCTGGGCGCGGCGGCGTGGGGCTCCAGAGTCACGTTCCCAAAGCAGCCCCTCCTGGCAGGAAGCTGTGCTCTCCTGGGACAAGTGGTGTGCAAGCAGCCGCCTCGAACACCAGCTTCTAAATACCCTTCAACACAGCCACTCAAGTCCCTCTGATTTGAAATCGTGCCTTTTCTTCCCCGCAGAGCTCCCAGCAGCGAGGGCTGGTCTGACATCTGCTTTGCCCTCTCTGCTCTCCCGCTGCTAACCCCTGCTGGTGAGTCAGTATTTGGCTAAGGGTGAGACTGCGTGAGGTGACATTGCTCCAGATAAGCTGGCACACTAGCAAGCTCTGATTTTCTCGTGCGCTGCATGGGCTGGATTTTTTATCCCAAGAATGGAAATTGCCAAGCAGTGGGGTTGGGGGAGGACCCCCTCTGTTCTTGTCCCATGGACATGGGGAAGGCAGTATATTTCCCTTCTCCTTGTCTCCCAAGAAGGCAAAGGACAAGATTTTGAGGGATGCAAATTGGGGATGTGGGCAAGAGCAGCTTCCACGGAGCCCCAAAAGGAGCAGGTGGAGAGGGTGGACCTATAAGGATCAGGAAGGTGGCAGCTGAAAGCAAGAGGGGTCAGAGGAGAGGCAAGTGGAGGTGGAAGCTGATGGTTGTAGGCGAGAAGCCAGAGACAGATATTTACCAAGAAAAGTGAAGAAAAAGGTAAGTGATGTCATGCCAAGACCTCTGCAGCTACAGGATGATGATGCCAATGAGCTCATTAGCAGGGAACGCGGCTCTGCTTTTGGGGAACAAGTCACCGTACAGACACAAGGTGCTCTGTGTGTTTTGCTTAGCTGCTAACTGCAGCACGCACCTTTCATACTGAGGCTTAATTCCCCCGTGTGATGCACTGGAGGTTGCTCCCCCATCTCCACAGCCTTCACAATACAAGCACTAAGGGAAATATTGGGATTCCAGCAGAGATTCCCATTTTGGGTCTCTACGGGCTGGCATTGAGCCCTTATTCGATGCACGGTTTGTTCCAACTGCCCCTGCTCAGGTCAGATCAGGTACACACAGCCCAGTTTGCCCTGGGCTCTAAATAAAGATAGTTTTGGCAGAAAGTCTCCTAGAGCTAGCTGCCTCACCATGCCTGGGAAAAATCACTGCAGTGGGTTTGGAAGCAGGCGCTGGAGATTGTCAGGAAAGCTGCAGCGATGCAGGAGATAAAAAACCATTCGGGGTGGCAGATTTATGTCTGGCTCCAGCACAGCACCACTTGCTCCCAGGGCTGCTTTTATTCCATCCTCTCGGACTGGCCCTGTGGCGTGAGGTGAGGCACACACCAGTGAGATCTGTAGGATATCCTCCTCCCAGAGGAGTCCCAGCCATCAGGTGCCAGGGGACCAGGAGCAGCAACAACTCTCTGGAAAATCCTTGTGGGCATCCACCCAATAGTTCCTTCTCCAAATGCAGCCTTTAGAGGTGCCAGGGCTTCATTCCTCGCTGATTATACATCTGCAGACACTGGGGAGAAGGGGGAGAAGGGAAGGGAAGGGAAGGGAAGGGAAGGGAAGGGAAGGGAAGGGAAGGGAAGGGAAGGGAAGGGAAGGGAAGGGAAGGGAAGGGAAGGGAAGGGAAGGGAAGGGAAGGGAAGGGAAGGGAAGGGAAGGGAAGGGAAGGGAAGGGAAGCAGGAGCCGCTCAGCTTCCCGCAGCGCCGCTGCCACCTGCCGGCCGCACCCGTCCCCGCAGCCCCGCGCCCAGCCGGGAGTCGCCGCGCCGCCAGCCGGCACCAGGCGTCCTGCACGGGACGCTTTTTCTTTTTTCTTTTTCTTTCTTCTTTTTTCTTTTTCTTTTTCTTTTTCTTTTTCTTTTTCTTTTTCTTTTTCTTTTTCTTTTTCTTTTTCTTTTTCTTTTTCTTTTTCTTTTTCTTTTTCTTTTTCTTTTTCTTTTTCTTTTTCTTTTTCTCTTCTTTTTTCTTTTTCTTCTTCTTCTTCTTCTTCTTCTTTTTTCTTCTTTTTCTTGTTTCTTTTTCTTTTTTTCTTCTTTTCATTTTTGATTTTTTTCTTCTTTTGTTTTTTCCTTTCCCCTTTTGCCTCTTTTTCCTTTTTCCTTTTTCCTTTTTTCTTATTTTCCTTTTTCCTTTTTTCTTTTTCCCTTTTCCCTTTTTGTTTTCCCTTTTTCATTTTTTCTTTTCCTCTTTCCCTTTTCCTTTTCATTTTTTTCTTTTTTTTTCTTTTTTTCCTTATTTTCCTTTTTTTTTTTCTTTTTTCCTTTTCTCTTTTCCTTTTTCATTCACAGATGCCCTTGACTTCAACCCAGAATTCCTCCACAGGGCAGTGACAGAGGGGCAGTGCCTCTGCAGAGAGAGAAGTGAAGGGGCAGGCAAAAGACAAAGGGCTGGGTGTTGCGGTCAGTGAGCAGAAGGTATTTTTGCTCAGCAGCTGTGCTAGGGGAATAGGGACCACGGCTGGATTGTGCTGCAGACTGAGGGTGTAACCCCAGACCTTTCCAATACTAAAAACACGTTCCTGGAGCCCTTCCCAGCCGCACAGCACAGCCCTGCTGAAATGAGAGCAGATTTGGCTGTGAAGGTACAGGCAGCAATTCCCTTCTGCAAGGTGAAGGCTCAGGTTGCTCCTGGCCAGTGTGCCAGCAGGTTGGAGCTGGCGGATGGGTGTTGGCAGCTGTCCTCCTCCCAGGCATCTAGCCTGCCACCTGCACAGACTCAGTTCTGGGGAGCTTCCTAGCAATAGCAGCAGAAATCAGAGAATCACAGGATGATTTGGGTTGGAAGGGACCTTAAAGACCACCCATGGCACCGCCTGCCTTCCTGCTAAGGAACTAACAGAAAGGAGGAGATCTCCTGGGACATTTCACCAGGTGTGTTCACATCTCCAGATATTTAGGACTTCTTGGAAAAAAACGAGGAGGGTCTTTCCTGACCTGGCTTATGAATTCAATGACACTTATAAATCTAGAAGTACATCTATACCAGTGAGTAGAGAAAGGCTCCAATCACTTCTGAGCATTGGGGCCACCAAAAGGCCCATATGCAGAGGACTTTTCTGTTATCACCCAGAGCAGGTTGACCCAACCCTTGTCCTGGGAACAGCCCCTTGCTTGCACGAACACTCAAACCGTGCCCAGGAGTTCCTTGGACAAGAAATAGCTGGCCCAAGCCAAGGCTGGCTGTGGACCATGCAGCAGTTTGTTAGTCCAGCTGATTGAGTTGCAGTGCCCAGGTACTTTTCGATTTATTAGGCTGGATGTAGGAACCCAGCCTTGTGTGCTTCTCCGGCACATCAAGCGGACATCTGCCATCTGAGCTGGATGCCTCCAAAAAATCGCTGTTGGAGAGGAGGTGCCACCACGCCAGCTAGGCTTTGTGAGCCCAGCACTCCTCCTGGCGCCTGATGCTGCGGATTGCTGGAGCAGGGATCAGCTGGGATCTGCTCCAGATCCTTCACAGCAGGGCCCACTGAGTTTAAGGGTACTGCCATGGGGATCCGAGCACGTGCTGCTCTGGGAGGAAGCAGGGTTTCACGTCTTTCATAAAGCTATGTACACAAAGCGTGGTGTTCTCAAAGGGAAGGTACACCGAGCGAGATCAAACATCAGGAACGTTTCTAGAAACATTTTAAAACCCGATAAAAACACACTGCTGATTCCTCCGGCGTGAATCACCGGTTTGTGCTGACGTGCTCCTAGCAGCTCGGGGCAGTCCTTGTGTTTCCCCAGGGCTGGGAGGAAGGGACCCAAGGGCCAAGCAGGCTGGGTGGCCGGGTAAGGGGGTAGCACAAAGTGACAGAGCTGGAAAAGCACAGAGCTGGTCTTCTGTGTGCTTTCCCGTGGGCTCTGCAAGCTGCAGCGGTGCATTTACTTACGTCCATCTCAGCAGGGTCTCCTTTTGCTCTGGGCCCCAGAGCAGATCACAGACAGGTCTGGGCTTCCCTCAGACACCTCATAGGGTGTCCCTGCTGCCTGCTTTGTCCGGGGCTGAGCTGCAATGTACACCTTGGTGAGGGATGTCCACCAGCAAGGAGATAACATTGGGCATGTTTTACCAGCAGAGACCATGCTTTTGAGGATGGAAACCACATTTGGAGCCACAATGGGAATTTGGCAAGAGATGACTGAGAATAAAGCAGCAGGTCTGGAGCGGCACAGTGGTTTTGTGGTTATGTAGTTGCTGGGAACAGAAGAGGGGTTGTGTTTTTAAACTGAAGTCCTGGAGGAAGGAATACACTTCTGATAAGAGAAAATCAGTTTTTCTTCTGAGTCACTGCATTCCTGGGAATAGTTGTGCAACATGTTTTTAGAGTTCCTTTTTCAGCTAACTGTGGTTACCTGTACACGTATAGATGCATATAAGCATATTGATGAGAATTCAAGATCTAGAAAATTAACATTATTGCCACAGAAAAAAATTATACCGAATTTACTGTAACCAGAAGAGGAGTGGATTGAGTTTTCTTCTACTATTGAAGTTTATTATATAGCAGCAAATTTTAATTTTAAACTAGAATCAAATTCCTTGTCATATCTGATAGGAGGTGATGTTCACCAAGAACTAATGCAAGTTCTGTCTCATATTCATTAGCTGTACAGATTTCCCCAGATTAGGTGAGGGCTGGAATTTCCTTAAAACATAACTGAAAGCTTGAGTTACCTTTGGAGAAAGCTCAATAGTTAAGAGCTCATACCAATACTACTGTTCATACCACTTCTGACACCCTCTGTGACAGGGACTGTCTCATTTTCAAACTGTAGAAAAGGAAGAAAAAATTAGGGTTTTGCTGCCTCTTGATTCCTGCTTGATATGGGAACGCAGATCCCTTCAGAGGCCACGGAGCATTCTGGTGTCCACCTCCTGCCCATCTTCCACTTGAGATTCATGAATGCAGGACTTCAACCTTGCAAATCCTGAGCCCCATGGTGGAGACAGCTGAATCGCAGCCCTAGCTCACAAGTTTGAGTTTTGCAGCAGGACCTTTTTTGAGGCTTCGTTGAGAAGCAGCCCTTGTGGAAAGCCACCAGTGGCCTTTCTGCTCCCACTCAGAGAGGCAGGGAAGCAGGCAAGTCTTCTGGCCCAGAGAGATTTTTCCATTTGGATGGTCAACCCACGTCAGGGAAAGGTTAGACCATGAGAAAACTAATTTTTTCAGGGCTGAAAGCTTGCCTTGATCACCTGAGGAGTAAGGGAGGTCCTGCGGCAGGAGCATCCTCCCCGAAGAATGCCAGAGATAAGGCAGCTTTTCTCTCACAAAGTTCTTTGGTCCTGTCAAAGGTATCTGAGGGACGGGCTGGGACTGCTTGGAAGCCAACAAGACGTGTCAGGGGAACAGGATCTGACTCAAAAGCAAAACTACACAAGCTTGCGACAGCTGCCAAAAAATACCTGGATGACTAAGGGGACAAGAATGCCTGGAGCAGGACGGGTCCGCGTGCTCGGCTTTTATTCCTCTGCAGCAAGATTTGCTCTTGCAGGGTTTTTTTTTGTTTTGGCTTGCTCTGCTCTCTCTGAATAGCACCATAGGAAGAGCTTTCCTTCCAACCCTGCCTGTTATATCTGGGTGCAGAAGCACTGGGAAGCAGGGCATGAGTTGAGATGTTACATTGGGCATGAGCTACTCGCAGTACGACTTGAAATAAGCAGTTAGAAGCAGTCCTTTAAGACTTTAAACAAAGCCAGTGATGCACTTTTGTTAACTGGAGGAAGTGAATCAAAGCCTCTGCTCGGGCCAACAGATTAGATATTATGTTTTGACCAGAGGAAGATAGGAACAGGAGGAAAACTATTGCTTGCCACCTTCATAGGATCACAGAATGATTTGGGTTAGAAGGGACCTTAAAGCCCACCCAGTTCCAGCCCCCTGCCATGGGCAGGGACACCTCCCACCACACCAGGTTGCCCAAAGCCCCACCCAGCCTGGCCTTGAACACCTCCAGGGATGGGGCATCCACAGCTTCTCCGGGCAGCCTGTGCCAGGGCCTCACCACCCTCTGAGGGAAGAAGGTGATCTTGCCAATGTTTAATTGGGCTGGGGCCTGATGTCTGCCACAGATCTGTACTTACACATCCAGGTGGGCATGAAACGAGAATCTTCTGTGAGTTTTCATCCTCTCTTTGCGCATACTTGTGATGCTTTTAAAGCAACTGCATGGGGATGCACAGGGCATCATCCCCAATGGATGACAATTTAATTTAGAAATACAGGTCTGGAAAGGGATTCCTAGTCTCCGAATCCAGTCTCCTGGCAACAAACTGTTTATTTTAGTGAATAGCTCAAATTTTTTCCGTTGCTTTGCAAGGGAGTGCCTGTCCCCTTCCTTCAAGGAAGGTCAGCTTCATCTCCAAAAGAGCCAAAAGCTGAGAAAGGAATGGGGGACATCATGGCAGCTGAGACATTAACTAAAAGAAACAGCCTGTGTTCACTCAGCAGCAGCAAGAGGGACTGTCCCCAGAGCTTTCTGGCACTTCTCTACAGCAGCCTTCACCCACAGCTCCTGGCCAAGGGCAGCCTCCACAGGCTGCAAGTGCACCTCCTGCCCTCTGCTCCCTCGAGCCACCTGCCCCATGTCCCTTCACACCCCAGTGGCCTTATTTTGTCCCTGAGCTGCTGCACACCCTGACGTGCCTTCGCCTGACCCCTGTTCTGCTGCCTTCCCTTACCCTTCGTGAGCTGTTTGCTCCTGGAAGGCCTCCAGCACCACCTCACTGGCACCAGTTCAACTTTTGCTTTCGGCTCGGACCGCTCAAAACTTCAGCACACGGCTCCAGGCCCTGGTGGGATCCAGGGTTTCTGGGGCTGGTTGCTTGCTGCTGACTTTAAAGATTTTTTATTTTTATTTTTTTCCTTTCTATAAAGCTTACTGACTTCAGCTAGCAGGCTGAGGGACATAACGTGGTTGGCATGGGGGTTTCACCAAAACCAGCTTACCACTCCCAAATCCCATTCAGCATCATAGTCCGGCCACTGGAGTGCTCCATATCCCTGTAAATATCACCCCAAATAAAGAAGTTATCCAGTTTGTGCCTTTTTACACTCCTTTATGGTGCATAGGGAATATAAAGGAAGGCGGAAGGCTGGTGGTTTATTTGTTTGGGGATGGGAGGGGGCAAATGTTTGAAGTTGGGTGTGGATATAATTTGCTCGGTTGGTTCCTCTTTATAGCAAGAAATTTGAGTTCTGCATTGCCGCCAGCAAGAACTTGAGGGGAGCTCAAAAGCAAACGTTCACTAGCAAAGGGGGAAAGAGATCAGTAGTGGGGATTGCTTAAAACACACCAGGCTTGTTTCGGTGTGAACAATTTGGAGACATAAGAACTTCGTGCACTTTACGAGATGTTCACCCAAAAGTCCTATAGATAAAAGCTGAAGATCCTGACACTTTCAGCATTGAAGACAAGCAGGAACGTGGTACTGGAGGGGAACAGAATCTGTCCTGGTGTCTCAGATCTGTCTGGGCAGTCCCGTGCCCTCCTCGTGGTGGTGATCCAAGGGCTCTGCCAGCCCCATGCCACTCCAGCTCAAGGAGCATGGGGAAGTGCCAGCCAAACCCTGCCAAGCAACACCTATTACACCCAAAGATCCTTTGTGATTAATTCACTTATTGATGGTTCTTCATAACTCTGTGGTCATCTTTTTTTTTTTTCTTTTTTCTTTTTTCTTTTTTTTTTTTTTTCGCTGCCATTAATTATTCCTGGAAGCAAATAAAAGGGCCCACCGATATCTCTCCCTCCCTCCCTCCTGCCCGCCGCAGCCAGCTTTTCCTTAGGGAGAAAAAACTTGTACTCGTTCTGCAGTGGGACAATGCCGACTTTTGAACCTCTAACCACTAAACAAACAAACCTTGCGCTCCGCTCCACAATCCAAACAGGGTTTATTGACAGGCGTATCGCAGCAACCCGCACCGGCTCAGGCAGCAGCCGGGCCTGGGATCGATGCTGCGGGGGCGGCCCCGGGCACCAGAGGGCATCCTCGAAGGGGGACAGCACCCCACCTGGAGCCCCTGAGCTCCCCTGGGAGGAAGGAGCAGGGGATGGTGCCCGCAAAGCCCTGTGGACTTGGCCACGCTCCCTGGCACAACCACTCCCTGCACTGGGGGTGCTGCTCCCTGCCTTGGTCTTCCCCCATGCATGGGAGACCGGGTTCAGGTCCTCATGGCTGCTGCCAGCCTGTGTCCAGCCCCAAAAGCTGCAGAAAAACTCAGCTCCCAGCATTTCCCCATGCTCCCTCAGGCACAGAGAAGAGATACCTGGTCCATGCGGCAAACCAATCCTGCCCATGCCATCCTGCAGATCCCGCTGGCACGTGGCTTCGGCTGTCAGCAAGGTGAGAAGAGGAAAAACAAAATGCCCCGAGGAAGGCAAATAGGGTATTTGGAATGGAGTTGGTGAGAAAAACAGAGAGACACAGGGCCACGTGCTGGAGAAGTCAGCAACCTGCAGAAATCACCCCAAAATGTGCCTGGGGCTGGGCGGTGCTCCCATTCCCACCAGGGCGCAGCCCCACATGAGTGGGTCCCACAGCCAGCCCGGGGCACTGGGTGATTTGGCCAAATCAACCAGACCTTTCTCCTTTCGTCTCAGACTGGGTGAGCCTTTGGCATTTCTATCCTGGTCCCCATCGTTTAAGAAGAAATGGTGAACGGGCACAGCCCATGGGAGGCGAGCTGTGTTGGGCACACGGCTCCTCTGCGGGTTTCTGCTCTCAGTGAGGCTGCGATGAAGGCAAAGCTGGTAAATCCAAGGACAGTTTTGAAAACTAACTGGAAGAAAAAAACTCCAAGTGAGCCATACAGCATGAGGGGGCGAGAAAAGAGACATAATTTAAATTAAAGGACACTGCAAGCATTGCAAAATGGCACCAGGCACTTTGCGTTAGCTCCGCACGCACAGACAAGGATTCCCCCTCCAGCACGACTGGACATGATTTGGAGAGACTTCACTCTTCCAATTTCTCTGCACTGCGGCTAATAAATCTGGCTGGATGACTATCAGCACGGGATTTATGGGCTCTTTTACAAGTGTCTAACATTAAGCAATTCACTCCTGAACGTTTAAACAGTGCCTTATCTTGTCTGCTCTGACCCTTAGGGCAGGATGAACGTTTTGCATATTTATGGTCATGAGAAAAAATAAAATGATAAAATATAAAATAAAAAAATGTGCTTTAATTTTTTTTCTTCCTGTTAAAATTCATTGTTAACCCGACAACATTTCGAAAACCTTGCAGATCCCTGAGATTCACGGGGGGCAGGCAGGCAGTGCCCGCGCCCCCCTTTTATCTAACAAACTCCAGGGTAAAAAAAATAAAAAAAAGAAAACCGAAAACCATAATAATATTAATAATAATAAAGCCACCGCCACGATTCCCCCGGACGACGAGACACGCACACTGTACACTCTGTACACAAGGCCGGCCCCGCGGGGCGGTGTAGTGCATAGGCGGGGGGGGGGCCGCTCCCACCGTGCCACCGAGACCCCCCCGGCCCCGGCACGGCTCGGCCCGGCCCCGCTGCGGCCGTGCCCTCCAGCAGTCCCTGAGCTGCGGCCCCCCCCCGGCCGCTGTCACTGGGGGGCGGCGGGACCCAGCCCGGCGGCTGCCGCCCCCCCCGTGGGACCCTGCAGAGGGGCGCCGGGGCTGAGCGGCTCCGCACCGCCGGGCTGCGCCTGCTGCAGCTTCTTCTTGTTGATCTTCCTCTCCTTCGCCCGCCGGTTCTGGAACCAGATTTTCACCTGCCGGGGGGAGAGAGGGCAGTCAGGGGGGTGTTGCCTGCGGCTGTCCCGTCCCCGTCTCCCCCCCCTCCCCCCCCCGGGGATCCGTAATGGGACAGACGCCGGGAGCCTCCCTGCTCATCCTGGTATGCGCATCCCTGGTTCCACGCATCCCTGGTTGCGCGCATCCTTGCTCCAAGCATCCCTGCACTGAGCATCCCTGTCCCGGGCATCCCTGCATCCCGATGTGCGCATCACAAACCTGTACATTAAACTCAACACATCCCAACCCTACACATCCCAACCCGATACATCTCAACCCTACACATCCCGTCCCTGTGCATCCCAACCCTACACATCCCAACCCGATACATCTCAACCCTACACATCCCGTCCCTGTGCATCCCAACCCTACACATCCCAACCCTACACATCTCAACTCTACACATCCCGACGCTACCCTACACCTCCCGACCCTACACATCCCGACCCTACACATCCCTCCCCGTGCATTCCATCCCTGCGCATCCAAACCCCACAAATCCCGACCCACACATCCCATCCCTGTGCATCCCGTCCCTGTGCATCCCAACCCTATACATCCCGACCCTACACATCTCAACTCTACGCATCCCGACCCTACCCTACACCTCCCAACCCTACACCTCCCGACCCTACACCTCCCTGCCCCGCACATCCCTGCCCCGTGCATTCCGTCCCTGCGCATCCCAACCCCACAAACCCCGACCCACGCATCCCTGCCCCACACATCCCGACCCCCACATTCTGGAGGCACACACCTGCCTCTCGGACAGCCCCAGGCTGGAGGCCAGCTCCGCTTTCCTCCGGATGGTGATGTAGCGGCTGTAGTGGAACTCCTTCTCCAGCTCCAGCCGCTGGTGGTCGGTGTAGACGACGCGGTACTTGTCTTTCGTCCTGGTTTTAACTGCGGGGAACAAAGCCCGGGTTGGGAAAGCAAAAGCAAAAGCAGCGCGGAGCTGCGCGGCAGCCGCCGCAGGGTGGCTCCCGGAGGGCGCAGGGCGAGCAGGATGAGGCCAGCCCGGCTTCCTGCCCGCCTCTCCCTGCACCGGGCTCCCCTGAGAACAGCAAACAGAGGGGAGAGCAGCAGTTAAACCGTCCCTCAGACCTTGGGCACGTGTTGCAAAAGCTGCGGGAATGTCAATTGCGACAGCGACATGGGCGCGGGCCCTCCGCCACCCCCCCTGCGCTCCGGTGCGCTCCCGGTCGTTTTGCTGGGGACAACTTTATTGTGCTCTTTTGGCCACCTTTGGTTTTCCTTTGCCTTCCCCATCGGGGACGGACTTAGGAGGAGAGGGAAAAGAAAAGGGGAAAAAAGGAAAAAGAGGGGGGAAAAAAAAGGAAAAAGGGGGGAAAAAAGGGAAAAATGGGGAAAAAAAGGAAAAAAAAAAGGGAAAAGGGAAAAAGGAGGGAAAAAGGGGAAAAAAAAAAGGGAAAAGGGGGGAAAAGGGGAAAAGAAAGGAAAGCCCGGCTGAGGGCCCGGCGGCTCGGAGCAGCCCCCGGGCTCCTGCCCAGCTCCGCCGCCCCTCGCCCCGCTGCCGGCGTCGGGCAGGGCCGGAGGGGACTCCGCGGTGCCCCCGGGAGGGCCCCGTGCGGTTGCAGCCCCCCAAAATGAACAAAACCCAATCCGAAGGCGAATTTCGGCGAGTGGCCGGCGAGTATATGCATGGCTGCATGGAGTGACCTCCTTTCTTGGGCTCGTTTCTGGTTGAGCTGGTTGGAGCCCCGGCCCTTCTCCTTCCCCAGAGATCTGAGGCGCGGGGAGTTTCTGCCCCCTAGGTGCTTAATGGCTGGCAGGCTGACTTTGTTCAGGTAAACTCTCTGCAAACCACAACAAAAGCACCCTGTAAAGATACAAGCCTGATCAGAGAAAACTCCCCAGAGCCAGTGAATAGGGAACACAATCCCAAACAATGCGGGACAAGGAGATCTTATCAAAGACAAAAAAAAAAAAAAAAAAAAAAAAAAAGAAAACCCTTCTCAAAGCCTTAATGACAGCCACATTCTGTTTGAATTACCACTACTGAACAAATGGCGGCAGGCGCTTTCATCCCCCCCCCCCCCCAGCCTCGCGCATTAACATAAACACTGGCTCCAAAGGCAGAATTTGAATGGAGCCAGGGGACCGGCCACCACCGCGCAGCCCCGACCTGTGGGAACACCACGGGCTGCTCTGGGAAGCGCCACGGGCCCCGGGGGAGCTCCTCCAACACCGCCACCGCCACCCGGAGCCAGCGGCGAGGGCACCGGGGATTCCCCAGAGCCTCTGTGCCCGGGACCCCCCGCCCCGGGCCGTCGGGGAACCCCCCGGAGCTGGGAGAGGGATGCCCAAAGTCCCTTTTTGTTGGGTGCTTTTCGGCCGTATATTTATAAATATAAATAAAAAAGAGAGACAATGGCAGCGGAAGGTGTACATCAAAGCGGGAGGCATGCATCTCCCCGTGGCAGATGTAAAGGTGGGGGGAGGAATATATAAAAGAGGGGGCCCGGCCGGGCTGCGGGGGGATTAACATCACAAGGGAGAGCGGCGCCGGGAGCGGCCTCCCCCGGCCTCCCCCAGGCAGCCTCGGCCGCCGGGGGAACGGGGAGGGGGGGACACAAGGGGAAGGGGGGACGCCCTCGCGCCTCCCGGCCCCATTTCGGGGACCGAGGGCACCCGAAATCCCCGCAGGGGTGGCCCGGCCGCGCTAAGGGTTCCTAAAGGGTTAGGCGGCCAGTGAGTCAGAAACAAATGCGGAGCGACACCGGCCGATGATTTATACGCCTGTAATTGGTTATAAAAATCTTTTAAGTGGCTATAAGTGGACGAGCGGAGCGGAGGAGGGAGGAAGAGCGGAGCGTTGCCCTCGGGATGCCGCCCGGGCTCGCTCCCGGAGCTCCGCGACCCCCCGACGGGGCGCACGGGGAGCCCTCGGGGCTCTGCCGCTGCCCTCCGCCGCAGGCCGCGTACCGGGGAGCGCGGGGCGGCCGTCAGCAGCGCTTTTTCCCCCCGGCGGCCAGCAAGAAAACGCCGCCGAGGAGCAGCTCCCGAGCGGGTTTGTGCCGAGGTCCCCCTCCCCGGGCCCCCCGACGGGCGCGGAGCCCCCCCGTCCCCCGACGGGGCGCCCCTTTCCGCGGTTCCCCGCCGGCTCCCCGCTTACCCTGGCTGCTGAGGGGGGGCTGCGCCGGTTTCCTCATCCACTCGCAGAGCCCTCGGCGCTGCCCCCCGGGGGACAGCGGCTCCGGGGCGGCCCCGGCGGCGGCGGCGGCGGCGTTGAGGGGCTGCATGACCCCGGCGGAGCAGTGGGGCGAGGGGCCGGCGTGGTGGTGGGCGTGCGGGTGGTGGTGGTGGTATTCGGCGGGGCTGTAGGCCATGGCTGCGGCCGGGGAGCCCCCGTTGAGGCCGTGGACGGTTCCGGCGGCCGGCGGCGCCCCTTGCCCGTAGGCTCCCCAGTCGTCGCGGAGAGGAGCGGCGTAGGGAGCCGGCCAGGCCGTGCCGGGGGACTGGGAGCTGTCGAGGTTCACATGGTAGCCCCCGTAGTCCGCGTACTGGGGGGCGCCCACGAAGTTCTGCGCCGCCAGGTTGAGCCCCCCCGAGTGGCGCACGGGGCCGGGGTACATGGGCCCGTCCTTGTCCAGGAGGTAGCTCACGTACATGCTGGCGGGACCCCGGCGGCGGCTCTCCGCATGCTGCTGGGGCTCTCGGAGCTGCTGGGGCCCGGGGCCGGGCTCCCCCGGGGCGGGGAGGGGGCAGGCGGAGGGGCCGCGGCCCCGCTCTGCCTCGGCGCCGAGCGCTGCTCGCTGCCGGGGCCGGTCCGAAGCCGATGGCCGGCAGCACTTACATGATTAACGATTGTTTACAAGGCCCTATTAGTAATGGCCCAGACACACCAAAGGCAGGTGACGTGGAGAGGCGCTGGGTATATAGCTACTACCCCTAAAAGACGATTTGCATTTAAAAAGATAAGGAGAGGGCAGCGACCTGATCACAGCTAAATATTCAAGCCTTTATTGTTTAAGAGCTTCCTCCTTCCATTGCAACCTGGTGCACTTTAACCTCCAATCACAGGTTCAAAGGATGAAATCAAGAGACTTGCAAAAGACAGAGAGGGAGATCTAAGGGCGAGGGTGGGAATATGGGAACCGTGTATCGCGGCCGATCTGCGGGCAGCGCTTTAACCAGCTCTTCTTGGGGCTGGGGGGCAAGGAAGGGGCGGAGGAGGAGGGAGTTTTCATTAAAAATCCACCAAGCGATTTTTTTTTTCTTCTTTCTCGTGGTTCTTTTAAGCCACAAAACCCCCCCGCCGCCGCGGCCTGCTGCTCTTTCTAGGGCGCTGCCCACTCGGTCACGGGCGATGGAGGCGAGGTAAGAGGAGACCCCCCCTCGGAGGGCACAGCCTCTGTCCCCCACGCGTGTGTCCCCGCAGCCTCCAAACCCGGCGCTGTCGGGGCCCCGATGCCCCTGGGGGCTCCTTTTCCCCCTCGCCCCCGACGGCCTCGACGTGGGCCCCGTGCCCTGTACTCGAGCAGCGCCTCCCGCCCCAAAAAGAGCTCCCCAAAGCCGGGCTGCGGGGCGCCCACGGGGGTACCGAAGGAAGAGCTTTGCCCGCTCTCATCTCCATCGGGAAAGCCGGGAGGGGCGATGCCCTCGGGGAAAAAGGCGACCTCCCCTCCTGGCACACTCGTATTTTTTTATTTCCCACCCCGACGCCTTGGGAACCCGCCCCGGAGAGCGGGCGAGCGGCAGCCGGCTTCCCCGAGCCAGCCAGCCCCCTTTGAAGAGGCGCCCCTCCAACCCCCCCTTTTCTCAGCTCCCCCCGCCGCTTTTATGCTTTAACTTTTCACCCTGAGCCGGGACAATGCCAGAAAACGTTTGCATATTTGCATCTTTTCCCATGACACAGCGAGGGAACCTTTCACCCGCCGAGAAAAGCCCCCCTCCGCTTTCCCAGCACGTCGCACCGGCTTTCCCCGACGGCTCTCCCCGGGCTCCCGGGGGTCTCCGGTGGTCGATACCCGGGTGTCCCTGTCCCGTCGCACGGGTACCGTGCGGAAAACGAGGTTGCCTCAAGCTCACGGCCGTGGTTGCGAGCCCACAATCGCGACCCTACAATAACAAGAGCGCAACGCTCGCCCGCAGCCTTCCCCCGAGGTGGTTTCCCTCCCGTTTCCAGCATCGCACCTGGGTGCTGCTGGGTTAACTGGGAGGGGGAGCGGGGCTCGCAGCCCCCATGCCAAGTTGATGATGCCACAAAAAGGGAGGAAGGAACCATCCAAACGACAAAAATCCGAACATAAAGTATTAAAACGCACCAAACCCCAGAAAAACCCTAAACCAGCCGGGCACGGACAGCTCAGGGTGCCCCCTCCCCGATCCTCCCCTCCTTGGCTTTTCCCGTGTCCCCTGCCCGCACCGTCTCCGGGGCCGGCGGCACTCCCCTTCCCCTGTCCCCCTTCGTTTCGGCTGGGGCAGGATTTTTGTCTCCCCCCCAAAAAATTGGGGAGAGGGGCACCGCCTCCAGCTGCAGCTCCCACGCGGGTTTTCCCTCTTCTGTCCCCGCGGATTTGGGGACGCAAAGGCGACAAGGCTTTGCCGGGGTGGGGGTTCCCGAGCCGGCCCTGGCTGCCTCCCCCTCCTTCTCTGCCACCTTTTTGGGACTTTTCCTGCTCCGGCCAAAGCCCCCGGAGCGGAGCGGGTCCCGTTGGGGGGCTCAGGCAGCTCCATCCCCGGACACAGGAGCGCAGGAGAGGCCCTGGTCTCTCCCCCCTTGTTTCCTTCTATATTATTATTTTTATTTTTATTTTTATTTTTATTTTTATTTTTATTTTTATTTTTATTTTTATTTTTATTTTTATGTTCTTATTTCCCTAGATCCCGAGCGGGGAAAAGCGACCCGATACCTCTAAAACCGACAATTGCCCAGTCGGAGCGGCCGGTTGGAGAGAAATATCACCTGGTGCTATTGTGTTTTGGTTTGTTTCTTTATTTTATTTTATTTTATTTTATTTTATTTTATTTTATTTTATTTCGTTTCATTTCGTTTCGTTTCGTTTCGTTTCACTTCACTTCACTTCACTTCACTTTATTTCTTTTCATTTTACTTTATTTCTTTTCATTTCTTTTCTTTTCGTTTTACTTTATTTCGTTTCTTTTTCTTTTATTTTCTTTACTTTTTTTTTTTTTTTTTTTTCCCCGAGGGGCTCTTTCTCCCAGGACTTTGGCCCGGCCAGACGCTGCTGTGCCAGGCTCCCCGCTCTCCCCATCGGGCTCCGGGGCTCCGGAGCCGTCGCTGCGGGCTCCCCGCTTTCCTCCTTGAGCCCCAAACCTTCCATCTGGAGCCGAAAATCAGCATTTCCCAGGGGATCTGCCTGCCCCCGGGGGAGCCGGGTCCGAGGGAGCCGCCGGCGGCGCGCCCGGTGCCCGTTGCCGGTCTCGGGGGGGCAGCAGCCGGTGCCCAGTGCCAGGCACCCCCCGCCCCGGGCCACCCCCCTTAAGCCCCGGGAAGGGCCTTGCAGGGCTGCGGGTGCACCTTTTTGGGTCATAATATGCGTTTTTGTTTGAAAAACTAGTATTTTTCCATCACTTAGGAGAAGCTTGGGGTGGGGTGGGGAGATCATCCCCCTCCCGTGCCCACCCGTGTTAACGGCGCGGAACCGGGAGCTTTGTTTGCAAGGCAAAAAAAAAAAAAGAAAAAAAAGAAAAAAAAGAAAAAAAAGAAAAAAAAAAAGCCCTTTGGTGGCCAAGGAGAGCGAAGGGAAGGAGGAATCGTGTGTTAGTTCGTCCGCCCTGTGGAATTTATGGCTCCCCCTAAGCACAGACATGATAAGGACTCAGAAAACATCTTGGATCTTTTCAAGCCGGCAGCCCCCGAGGCTTTGATGTAGATTACGTTGCAGAATAACCCAATACTTTTATCGTGGGGTTGATACCCGGCTTGTTTAAGCACATGCCTCTTGGAGAGGGTTGGATGCTGAGCGCTTGCTCCCCAGCGGGATCCTCGTTGCTGGGAAGGGAGCGGAGCCGGTGGACTGGGGGGAAGGCATGGCACGGCTCGGCATGGCTCAGCAAGGCATGGCATGACACAGCTCGGCACAGCTCGGCATGGCACAGCAAGACATGGCACAGCACAGCGTGCCAAGCTGCAGCACCAGCTGGGACCCCCCGCTGCCCCCTCGGACAGGTGCTGTCGGGGCTCAGCTTGGATGGCCCTGGCTCCCCTCCGGGAAATGGGAGCCTAAAGGAAGTGTGGGGAGAAAATGGGGGAAAAAAGTCAAATTAAACACTGGAGGATTTGGTCAGCCACAGGGTGTTTGTGGTTGTCCCCAGGCTCCCCACTGGGATGTCACCCCAGGGCCTGATCCAGTCACAGTGGCCAGGACTCAGCCCACAGAGTGTACCCAACGGGCAGGAGACCGAGGCCAAGCAGCTATTGCTGGCAGCCCCATAACCCCGGGGGGCACCCCCACACCCTCCCAGCCCCTCACGGGGCCTGCAGTCTCCCCCCATGCCCCTTGGGCTGTGTGGTGTCCCTCAGCCGCAGCCTTCGGCCTCGCACCGTGCAGGATGTGGCCACAGATGTTGGTGCTGAGTCCCTCCCCAAAGACACCATCACACTGCAGCTGCAAGCCTCCGGGCTGTCCCCCCCCTTCATCTTGGGGTAATAGAAAGCCTGAGGTCCTTGCTGTCCTCCTAACTCCTGGGGGTGTTCAAGGAAAGGTTGGACGTGGTGCTTAGGGACATGGTTTAGTGGGTGACATTGGTGGTAGGGGGATGGCTGGACCAGATGATCTTGGGGGGCTTTTCCAACCCTAATGATCGCATGAGTCTATTTCCTATTTCTCCTGCCTTTGAAACATAACCCTGGCAGGGAGGTGATGCATGTGGCTGTGTCTCCCCACACGTCCTATCCATTTATTCCCCCTACCCAAGGCCCTGTATGGCCAGAAGCTCCGCAGTGGCTGCCCCATAGCTCCCTCGGCCCCGTGTTTCTCTTCGAGCCCAATCCAACAAACCTGTTCAGTCAGCAAAGGCACGGCGCAACTCCGGCCTGCGCGGACGGTTTGTTGTTTGCGGGGTCGAAGGTTTCGAAGGCGTTAACTGCACGCCTCCTTGCAGGCCCCTGGGCTTTTGTGGGTAATATTTCGTGCTGGGCACTGTGGGGAGTGTGGGGACGCAGGTGCCCAGCTCCCTTATGGCCACGCCGCTTCCCAAATTTCCTCCTGGGGGCTACAGGTTTTCCTGCCTCCTCCCCGCCGCCTGCTCCTGAAAACAGCTCTGGAGCTGTAAAGAAGGGAGGAGGCCATTCATCTTCCAGGGACAAACCCGGGCCCTCCAAACCAAACAAAAACCCCTGTGCTATTGGCTCCGAGGAGGAGCTGCTGTCTGACTGCCCTCCACCTCCTCCTGGTTGCTCCCAGCTGTCACCTCCCAGTGCCAGCCCGGTGTCACCCCCTGCTCCTGGGCTGGAAAAGCCCCAGGGGCGAGGGGCAGGGCCCTGCTCCCAGCCTTGCCTCACACTGCCCTCCTCCGGCCGCTCACCTCGGGGCTGAGCACGCTGGGCCCGGTTTGCCCTCAGTGGGGTGGTTTGGGAGGGTGACAGGGTGACAGCCGCAGGTGGCAGCCCAGGTGGCATTTAGAACTGAAGTTTGGCTTTGTGTGGGGTTAGCACCACGACCTCCACACATTGGGACCACCCCGAGCTGCTTCCCGTGGTGCAGAGACCCCAAAGGAGTCCCCTGTCTCCCTGTCCTTGCTGGCCTCCTGCAGGTCCTCAATTCTCCAAGGGGAGCTGGGTGGAAGCCAGACATGGGCATCTCCTTTTTCTTGGGATCTCAGGACAGGGCTGTCACAGCACTGGTGATACCACCGGGTTGTGATTAGATGCGACTTCCAGGCTTTCTTCAGAAGTTTAGTCTGGAGAACAGGAGGCTCAGGAGAGACCTTATTGCTCTATACAGCTACCTGAAAGGAAGGTGTGGGGAGCTGGGGGTTGGCCTCTTCTCACAGGTAACTAGTGATAGGACTAGAGGGAATGGCCTCAAGTTGTGCCAGGGGAGGGTCAGGTTGGAAATGAGGAGACATTTCTTCTCAGAAAGAGCAGTCAGGCATTGGGACGGGTTGCCCAGGGAGGTGGTGGAGTCACCGTCCCTGGGGGTGTTCAAGGAAAGGTTGGACGTGGTGCTTTGGTGCTTAGGGACATGGTTTAGTGGGTGACATTGGTGGTAGGGGGATGGTTGGACCAGATGATCTTGGAGGCTTTGTCCAACCTTAATGATTCTATGAAACAGATAAAGGACAGGGCATGGTGCACGCACCACAGCTCCTCAACATCCCTCCTCATCCAAGACCTGATCCGTAGCCACGACCCCTGGACTCCCCCAGTCCTGCCAGGAGTGTTGCTCCTCTGCCTAAATATCAGTCGTCCACCTCAGCCCCTTAAGTCTGAATCCCTGATCTGAGCAGCCCCCTTTTTGTCTTGTCTACAGGAAGCATCTCCAGAAGCATGAATTGGAACGGGTCTTCAAAGGGCCCCCAGACCAGTGTCAGGGTGCTCATCCAGGGAGCTGAGCTCCTCTGTCACCTCTCTCCTAGAGGTCTGTGAACTCCTCCACCACTCCTGGGTGGATCTTTTTGTGCCAGCTTTTTTAAGGCTGTTTCATTTTGCATGGCTTAATTAATTAGCCACTGGGGGATGGGGAAGGAGGCAGCGATACACTAACACAGCAGCGCTTCCAGCTGGGAGGAGGAAACCCTGTGCCACCGAGCACCTGGTCTGGTTTGGTGGCTGTGAGAAGGGGGCTGAGGTCTGGCGTGCGTGGGGATGCCCTAACCCAGTCATCTCCAGTCTGCTTTGATTTCTGCACTCCCACAATGTTTCCCAGCAGAAGTGCACCTTCGTCAAAGATGGCAGATCTGCAAAATGGCTCTGCGGCTAAGCCGACCTTGGATTCCTTCATCACTTGTCACAGATCCCTCCGTGAACCAGTTTTCTTAACTCAAGCCCCTGCCATCCTGCACAACTCCCACTCTCCTCTTCTGGTGCAGCACGATTTTACTCCCAGCCTCTCTCAGAAAGCCCATCCCAGGTATCCCAAACCTGGTGGTTTCACCCGTGTTGGAGGACCATGTCCGGATCTAAATACAGAAGAAGGCTCTCATTATTATTATTATTATTATTATTATTATTATTATTATTATTATGTGAGTGCTTTCTGTGATGGAGGGCCTTTTTTTTTTTTGGGGGGGGGGGCGGAACACAGCTGGAGGAAGCTGCCCGGTCGGCACCCATCCCATCCCATCCCATCCCATCCCATCCCATCCCATCCCATCCCATCCCATCCCATCCCATCCCACATCCCCACGGATGCCCTCGGGTCCGCCTCCATGAGCCGGGTCCCCGCGCAGCGCGGTGCCGGAGCTCCCCCTAGTGCCTCTTCTCCTTGGCTCGGTGGTTGCTGAAGCCTTGTCAGCCTCTGCCTGCCTTAAGGCATCTGGCTTGGGTTAATGCATCGCAGTCGGAGGCTTGCACACACCTCCTGAATGCACTAACACCTTGCTGAGTTGTGTTGGAAGCACTCTGGAAAGGAGATGTGCTCCAAAAAGATATTATTTGCCACTGAATTCCTCCTGCAGCTTTGTGCCACCCCTGCCTGCTCTGCGGAGAAGCAGACACAACCCTCCGTGTGTCCACCCCTTACAGGAGGGTCTTCCTCCTCATCGTGCTTCCTCACAGGGTGCACTGTTGTCTGAGCTGCTTTTTCACGTGTGCATCACGAGCAGTTTGTGTTAGCTCCGTGCTTCTCCATTTACCTTTATACTCAGGTGCCTCAGCTCAGTAGTGAGGACGATGAGACCTCTGTCCACTCCTTTTTGAATCCTGTGGTAAAACATTGGACACAACTCCCTGGCTTCTTTTAAAGGACACGGGCTTCCCATCTGCTCCTCATCTTGGCTAATGAGCCAAGTTCACATCTGCTCAGCCTCCAGGGCCAGCTGAGCGTGGATGCAACCAGCTCGGCCCTTGCTCCTCTAGCTCTGACAGCTCCTGCCTGCACGAGGTGCTCGACACTCACCATGTAGGCTGTGTGTGAGCAGTGCCAAACGGTGACGTCTCTTTGCTGAATGCTTTGAAATTGTGTTACATGAGCACGTTAAAGTCCATCTATATTTTCCAGAGCATACAAAGTTAAAGTTTTATTTCTGTCTTCATACTTCCAAACTATTCTCTGGCAGTCTGATTAAAATAATCCGTGATTCTTTGCTAATTCTACAATGTTAGTCAAAATATACAATTTGTAATTGTTGTAATAAAACATTATTTTCAGACGATGTTAGTAAAGAGCAGCTCGATTTATGAGATAGCACATTTCATCCAAACACATTGATTTACAACACTTGCCACTGGAAGTCCTAATTGCAGGTAACATTTTGTAAAATGTAACAGAGAAGAAAACTATTTACCCATATATTCTTATCTTGATTCACTGAGATGTAGACAAATGTATCCTGTTAGTCATTATGAAAGGCATGTTTACAAATCCCAAAACCTCACCATGAAAATAACCTGTCTTTTTATCTATATTAAAAAACCATCACAAGTCTCTGGTTATTGTCCTGGAAGTTTGAGAGAAAGGTAAAGAGATGCACACTCATTTTATTGCAGTGGAGTTTATACAGACAGGAGGACTTCTGGGAATTGGCAGTGATGATATTATACTCCTAAATTGCTACAGAGGATAATTTCTTCAGAATTAATCATTTTTATTTGATATTAAAATACACAAAGCTTTGAGAGTGGGATTATCCATAACTCAGTGGAAGTGAGACTTCCAGTTGGAGCCAGTCACCTGGATTTTCTAGAGCAGGGAGCAGGGAGGTCATCTCCTGCCCTCTCCTGCATGTTTTGGATGCTTATTTTAGGTAGAAGGAATCACCCTCTCTAAGTGCGTCCTTCTCATCAGCAAGCACAGAGCTGGATGGCTGGAGCCCACATGAATGCCTAAAGCTTAATGAAGTGAACTCACCTGAACTGCATATCTATTGGGAACTTTACAGCGATTGAGATATTCAGGATGAGGCAGTTGTACATGTTCAGATATACAGTTCCTTGTAAACTAAAGCTGATGTTTTAAAATTCAGGCATCTAAAGTTGGCTACTTTGGTGGTCTTTTTTCCAACACTTACTGGCCTCTGGAGATCAAGATGCGTGTAGCACTTCTGGAAATCACACGATTTCTCTTTAGATCATTGTCTGTGTTTGTAAACGTTAAGTAAAAAACCCATGGATTTTCTTGTGTTTGCTTGCAATATGGCAAGAACAGTCTGAATTCTGATGCATTGATTAGGCACTGTTTGCATATAGCCAGGAAAAGAGATATCCAGTTGTAGAAAACCAGCAAAAAGACAACTGCTCCTGTCTTGTGACAGATGTGTTTTCTGAATTCAAAGAAATGAATTGCTGTCTTCTCCTCAAAGTAACATAAATATGGAGTGGCCCATAAGAAATGTGAATAGAGCAGCAGTTGGTAACATCTTAGTTTTCTAGTGGTGATGTAAAGCATTTATGCTACACGGAGTATAGGAAAATACTGAGATCCGGAACCCAGATTATTTTTTAACTTGAGAGTCTTCATGCTGGAGCAGAGCTGAGGACTGGAAAGATTCCTCATCCTTGCTTACATGTGGCTTAGTTTTGGCATTGGATTTGTGCGTAGAAACATTTCTTTTCATGTTCTGGTAAACCTAGCGATTGAGAAGAGGAAACAAATGATATCTTCTGTTATGATTTATTGTACTTGGAGAACTGCTTTTCTGCTGATGAAGCAGGTACTGGGCGAGACATCCCTGTACACCATGGGAGAGCCATGCTCAGGTCTGCTACTTCCCACCAACTCCAAAGGGAGTCCAGACAACTGTCTAAGGGAGATGGATCTTATCTGCTCAAAAAGAGTTGGGTTGAGGAAGGGCACTGGGCTGCAGAGGATTTTTTCTTCCTGCTATAGTGCTTTGGAATTGCTCATTGCAGCCCTTGGTGTTACCTTTGGCAGTAAGGGTGGGCATGCATACAGCCACCAAACATGTCATGCGTGTCTGTTATGAGTAAGAAATGGAAAAGGGACCTCTCCATCTGGCACTTTCTGCCAGGCTAGCAGCATGCAGAGAGGTTCAGGGCTGCAATGGCAAGTCTCATCCACAGCCCCCCACACCCCAAAAGGCTGGTAAGAACTCTGGACATGGGGAAATAGTGTGTCAAGCTCAGAGTGGATACCCAGGTAGGAATCAGTAGTTCTGCTGCACTGGCTTCTGCACAGGGGAAATGCATTTCTGTAACACAGGCTGAGTAAGTAACATCCGTGGGGAATAGCTCCCTAGCACAGTGGCACGTGAGAATAGAAATCATAAGACTGTTTCTCAGCCCATTATGGTCTGTGGGGCTCAAAAACAAACAAACAAAAAACACATTTTTTCTTTTGTGCTTACTTACTGCTCCGTCTGCCTCAGCCAGCTGACAGGAAAGAGAGGAAACAAGCCTGGAAAAAGAAGGTCTTCTTCTGGAGTCCAGTGCCCAACAGGACTGCATCACGCAGTAGCTGTAGAGCAAGGAGGTGACACATATGAGCTTTTGGAGTCTCTAGTAAGGGACTACATGGAAATGCAGAAGTTGCACGGGAATCACAGGGCACCAAATAATTTTATGAAAAGATGCTGGATTTGAGCATGGTTGCATCAGAGAATAACATACAAAGAGATGGGGAAAAGGGAAAAATTAAAAACACAGCTTTACTGGAGTCTTTAACAAAATCCTTCTCACAGGACTGGTGCCCTGGCTGGCATGTGTTGGCATGCTAAGCTTATTTTCCAGCTTCCACACAGAAAATGGTAGGAGGACAATTCCTATCTGACTCTGGGGATGAATCTGCTCTTGCGGACTCTACAGGACTGAAGGCAGTTTCCCCAGTGAGTCTTTTTATGGATTTTTGTGTCTTTCTGAATTTTAAAGACCACTTTAAAGATTTTACAGCTTCAACAGGGACTAGTACACTGTGTATCTGCTAAAGTCTCTTGCAAATAGCTTTCCTGGTATTTATGAGTCCCACAGCAACCTTTCATGGCTGAATCTGTCAGATTCACCTGTACCTTTAATGCCATTATTGTCTCTACATGGAGAGGATGAAAGAGGTACATTGCAAGGTCTCAGAGCTCCCTGCCACCTTCTCCTCCTCTTGTCCCCTGGGGCCTGCCTGCAGGCAGCCAGAGTCTTTCCAGGCACAGGGGCACTGGCTGAAAAACATGAGCTGTGAGCACAGGAACAACAGCTCCCACCAGCTTTTCCCTAGCAGGGTTTTTCTCTAAGAGGTTCCTTGGCTTTCTAGAACAGAGTCAAATATGCTAATGCTCTATTAAAATAATAATAATAAAAACTATTACCAAAGATTTAACCAATATCCAAATGAATACAGTATAACTTTGCTTTTGCAAAAAGAAAAAAAGAAAGAGAGAAAAGAAACCCACTCTGATCTGATAAGAGGAAGTTAACTGGGTAAGGAAGGCACAGCTCAACACAGATAATAAATTTGTCCTTTCAAACACACATAACCTCTAGTGTTGATCACTTCTGCTTTAGGACAAAACTTGCATGATCAAGAAACCTTTTACAGGGTCAGAGAAAGATCTCACCTTTTGCAACTTTTCTGAACAGGGTGCAATGAATTAAAGGTCATACAGATGGTGACCTAGTAAGCATAAATCCCCATGCTGTACATCGCTCATAAAAAACACTTACATGTCTTTTGTAGCATAATACGGTCGGTCCATTTTAAATCCACTTTGGATTAATTTGTAGAAGTTGGCATCAACCTGAATGCCAGGGTAGGGATTTACACCTGGGAAAATATCGGAGAATACATGTTGACTCAGAAGCCACCAGAGAGAAGCAGTGTTCTTCCACCACATTACAGAACATACCCAAAGAGAATATTTCCCACAGTAATATTCCATAAGACCAGACGTCACTCTTGATTGTGTACGTCCTCTCGAATAAGCTTTCAGGAGCCATCCATTTAACTGGTAAGAGAGCCTGTACAGATGGGGAAAGGAGGCCAGGTCATGCCGTGACACAGGTTTTCTGGATGACTCGCTGCAGCTCTCACTTCTCAACTAGAATTAATTCATGTCTGCTAAGTGAAAAGCTTGACCTCTCCCAGTAATCTCTTTATATCTCCTTTATAGAGAGGAATAGGCACTTCCAAGGAGCCACTTCATCTCACATGTTTTAGATGACTGTTGAAGGTACTGAGCTCTGCCCTGGAAAAGCCTTTTTCTTTTCCCTGACCACCACAGCGAGTAGCTCAGGTGGAGATGTCCACACTGTACTTCTTCATTTACCCACACGACCTGGTGTACCTCACAGATATGCTGTTGTCCCTGTGCTATTATTGTCCATAACAATGACCAGTTCCCTCCACTTCCCACCAACAGGTTTCAGTAAGCTTGTGAAAAGACATGGGTATCATTTCATTTATAGTACTATCACTAGCCTGATTTGGCTAATTATAAGCTGAGAATCTGCATTTGCCAAGGGCAGAAAAAGTGAGACTTCTGCACTGTCTATACAGTTATCTATAATGCTAGCAGGGAATTTGAAAAATGAAAGCTTTCCTTTCTTGGTTCCCTATCATTCTTCAATGATACAAAAAAATAGAGAGCACTCAGGAACTTACGTTGCCCCGGACAATGTAGTTGGAGTCATTCACGACATCTCTGGCAAGGCCAAAGTCACATATTTTCACTACTTTTCCACGGGTCACTAGTATATTCCGGGCAGCGAGGTCTCTGTGAATGCACTTAGAGGGACAGGATGGGTTAACACTCTGCAGCACTTGGTAGCAGAGGGAAAGAATTCACACAGGGCTCTGTGAATTGCTGCCTCCTTCCTCTCCAACCGTTTGGAGGATGAGCAAGCTGGGCAGTCCCTGGTTGCTCATGGTCATGGCCAGGGCCAGGGTCAGAACAGGCAGAAGTGTGCAGTGCAGCCACTGCTTCTTACTCGGGGACATGCCTGAAAGTGCAGTCCAGATGTTGCCATAAAGCTGGGGAAGGAGGTATAATTCGAGCCTGCCACTGTGTGTCTCTGTTCCTCAGTCTGCCTTTTCATAGACTGACCTATTTTGGCTGTCTTTTCTATCTAAACAGTTTGCTAGCCTTCACCATACCGATTTGGACTCCAGAAACTCCATTCCTTTGGCAACTTGGTAAGAAAAGCAAAGAAGGTCTTCAAAAGTGAGCACATTAAAATCCTCTTCTTCATCCATCTGCCTGCTTATATGCTTAATTTCATCTGTAAAAAACAACCAAGAGTATGAATTTTCCATGGGATTCCTCTCTCTCTCATTAATTCTATTGGCTATTGTAAGGATTTTTCTCTCTCCTACTGAGAACATCATGAAGGGCATTCACCTTTGCATCCTTTGCTCAGACACAAGGGAAAAGGTATTTCATACTCAAATGCCACGTATAGTATGAACAGAAGCATAAGTCTGAGGTCTTAAATATTGTTGAATTATTCTCCAGCAAAATTTCTGCCAGGAGGAAAGAGAGACATACAACAGCAAGGGGCCTCCTGTGTCACTGAATTTGGCTAGCTGGATCAATAAATACAATAATAACAGTTAGAATTGCTAGAGATAACACCAGTTAATCTTTTACCTTCCTCAGAAAACAGCACAATCCCATTTGGTCCAGGTGTCATATTTATGTTTTGGCTTGTTTGTGTGATTTCAAATTCGTCCTCTCTGCACAGACTCATGTTCACACCATACTTCAGGTGGGTTCTCATCCTGGAGGGGTGACACATTTTCAAAGGTTACACACAGAGGAGAACATAATCTGCCAAATGCAAACAGTTTTACATAGAAAAAATATGATCGGTTATTGATATTAAAAATCTGGGCATAGGCATGGGTCTTCCCAAAACTGGAAACTGAAACAAGAGATTTCTCATCTTTTGCTGTACAGTGAAAAGAACATCATAACAAGAAGCAAATCTCAGTTCCTCCCCAGGCCTTGTTTGTTAAAGTAGAGAATGAAAATTCTCAAGAATTCATTAATTATACCTGCTTACAGCACAACTGAGAATGCATCTATAAAGACACAAGAGTTTTACAAAGTATTAAATTGTTTCTGAATGTCTTACCTGGAATTTTGGTCCAAATGGAAGTTGTGGTAAAAGCTGAAGTTGTGTTGTTTAAATATATCTGTCAGTGTCCAGTAAAATTTTTCTCTTTTGCTCCTTAAGTAGTTCAGAAGGTCACCATAGCAACAATACTCAAATATCAAGTAGATTGGTCCTGAAATAGTTGGAAATGTAAATGCCTTCTGTTATCCACAGCAGCCTTCCCATTAAAACCTTAAGGATGCCTCATCTTCACCCAGGATTAATCTATATTAAACGTCCTAAGCATTTCCCCTTCCCAGGCAGATCAACTGTATCTGTAGATAGACTGGTGGAAAGCCTCTTTGGAAAATGTACGCAGCTGAATTTCCCTGTGGTGCATCTCCCAACATGAATGGCAAATCCCTGCAAAGGCATGAGGACCCTTTCCTATAACAAAGGCACTGACTGGGTTGGGGAGCACAAGCTATAAAGGTGCAACATACTGTCTAAATGGCTCAAGAAAAGGTGACTCTCTACTCCTTGTCTTGATAGCAAGAATTGACTTATGGCCTTTCATTTATCTGCAAAGGAAGGAAAAACACCTTCAATCCCTGACCCAGGCAGGCCTGGGGGAAAGCCAGTGCAAGGCTGCAGGAGCAGAGCAAACATCCCATGGATTGCTTGGAGTGGTCACACCACAATCCTGTAGTCTTACACTGGCATCACCGTTTCTGGCTCAGAAAGACCAACTATGAATTTGTGGAGATTTCTACCAGGAATGTCTGTCAAGCAAGGGAGGCCACTCTGGGGGAAAACAAACAAACAAACAAACAAACAAACAAACCCTCTACAGTATCACTCAGGGGAAGACTGCAAAAGTCTGGGGAGCCAGGTAAAGGCTTCTGAACACAGGACTTGGATGAGGCTGAAAATGTTCCTGCCCTGTCCTGCCAGATGAAGCAGGTCTTTCCTGCTGCTCTCCTGCCTGCACTGCCACATCTTGCAGAGCTTTCCTGAAGGCAGTGTCTGCCACTGCCTGGAAACTTGCTGTACGGCTTCAAGTCAACTAAAGCCACCAGCAGTGATCTATTTGTCTGCCTTTTCCATATGCCTCAAATGTCTTTGCATGACTGTGTTGCCATTGATGAAACTGGGGAAAAAAGGGTTAACTGTTCTCTCTGATCCTTCCAACTTAATACATATCTGTGGCAGAAAATCTGTCAGTTTTTTTCAGGGGCAGGTCTTACAATTCACGATATGGGCAAATGCTGGGTAAAATCCTGCCCTTTCCCCTAAGGTGATCTCTCTGGTGTTCCTTAGCCACTCTTCACCCGCTCCTGTTCACCACTGAACTGGCCAGAGTGGGACTTCTTGGGATAGCAATTTCCTCAGTGATATCACTAGCCACACAATAATTAATTATTGATAATATCTTGCCACTTAGTCCATCTTTGCTTAGTTCTTTTCATCTTCATTTTTTTGTTTTACATTCAGTCCCTCACAGCGGACATGTTTTTCCTTTTCTCTCTGAATAAACAGGCCCATATCAGTGCCATCACTGCTGTTACAAGAAAACCTCTTTTATAGAAGGGTTATTGTATCACTTCGTGAAAGTACAGTTAGAAAGGACCCATTTCTGTACACATGCAAGCCCTTAACTTTGCTTTCAGTTCATCTTTATCTTATCTGGGGCTGTGCAGAGCAGCAAAATTGGTTGGGGAAGGGAAAGAAAAGTCAGGACTCAGGGGTGAACAGAGGAAGAGCAGCCTGAGGAATAGGCAGCTAATTATGGCTTGATGATTTAACACTGCTGCCAATGATCAATTTGTAATACTTCTATTCAGCAGTCCTCATTAGTCTGATGGTTTTAATTGGTGCCTTTCCACAGTTGCAAGTTACCTGACACAGTACAAGCTCCTAGTAGGTTCACGATATTTTCATGGCTTCCAATGTGAGTCATCATTTTCAGCTCAGACATTAGAGCATCTTTTTCTGACGTGTCAGACTTTTCTGAAAAAAAGTAATTACACACATCTGGAAACCTCCATCAAAAAAAAAATCAAAACGGTTGTGATGCTTTGTCACATTCAAATCTTCATTTCAAATGACTGACAGTACGTTTGGGAGCATTCTGAAAAAACGTTGTATGATATAGCTAAGCAGGCCATCCTGGGCTTCAGTAGTAGCCTTTGGCTTGCTTTTCAGCAAGCATTCATCCCTTGTGGTGTCAGTGAATTGGAGACACGAACCGAAATGATCCAGATGGACTTCCAAAAAGACAACTGCCAAGCAGCAGACCAAGGAAGCATAAAGCTGATGCACGTTAGCAAACAGGGGATGATGAACTGGGAGGAAGGGGCTGTGCGGGCACAGAGGTGAGCGGGGTGCAGCTGTTGATGTGGAACTCCAGCCCTCCTGCTCTGCTTGCTGCCCGCGAGGCTCATGCCTGGACACTGCTTTTATGGGAGGTGGAGACAGCTGGTAGAGAAGCCAGAGCAAAGCAGCAAGGAGGATTAGAGGTTTAAGAAGCCTGACCCATAAGGAAGGATAGAAGGACATTGTTTTGTGCCACCCATCAAGAGCAGGAAGATGTGCTGTAAGCTTCACAAACAAGCTAGCCCAGACACTGGAGGCAAGGAGTGTGCAACAACTCGGCAGTGCTATAAGAAAAAGGGACCTCACACCCAAGTTCCCAGAGTCAGCAATGTAACCGGCAGGCTAAATTACGCTATGAATTTGGATTCATCATCTTTGGAGCAGAGCAGCTCCATCCTTCCCCACACAACACAGATCTTCTCTGGCACTTAGGACAAAATGCAACATCCTGCAGGAAGAAGGCACTTCAGCAATAACTTTCAAAACCAAAACATGATTTGGAAAGCGTTATGAAAGTATTTTGGAACTAAGCATTTGTGAGGTCTAACTACTAAAAGTCTGTATTTAAAGGGATTTCTGGCACTGCTTCTGCTTTGGGGTCACTAGAATATATCACTGCTTGCAAAAAGCTCCCAGAGTTTGTCGTACCTTTTAGCATTTTGACTGCAACCTGGACTGAGTCTCCTGCCTTGCTAATTCCATAAGCTGTTGCATTCACCACTTTCCCAAAAGCCCCGGAACCAAGGACCTGTCCTACAAGACACAATATGCCAATATTATTTGTAGCCAGTACAGCACAGGCTGCTGCTCCAACGTTGTGGTTTGCCTTGTGGACTGCTCACCAAATTCCAAATTTTCCCTGGGAAATTCCCATTTGAGATCGTACTCGAATTCACGGAAGTCAATGTAGGTATACTCGTTATCCAATGATCCAATCATCTGTATCATTTGCAACTGGCTTTCATATCTAAATTGCTTTGGAGGAAGAAAAGAAGTGGAAAAGGCTTAGAGAAGAAGAAAAAGGCTGGTATGAACAAAAGAAGAAGGGGCAGGTACTTATGTTTGCCTTTACCTTTTTGTATTTATGACAGATGAGTAGAGACAAAAAAAAGATCAATAGGAGGATAAATCCAGCAAAGACATAGAATGCAGTGTTGTCCGGGGGCGAAGAAACTGCTCCTGCAACTTTAAAAGAGACATGTTACTACCCACTGAATTAGAGCTTGGGCTTATAGATGAAGGTACAGGGGGAGTTGGTAGTAGCTTTGTTGATTTTGCAGTTTGGAGCCGTTTCACATCTGAGCTTTCTCTGCATGGGGTGTGTGATGGGAGGTTCAGTGCTGGAGAATTCTGACATCTGTTTTCATTAAAAAAAAAAAAAGTTACACGAATTAATAAATCTCAGGGCACTGAGGTGTTGGTGTCTTCCATTGATTAGGCTTGGTGAGCATAAACGGGAGTAATCAATTTCTCTTCTGATCTTCCCTCTTCTCTCCCTGCATCTTCCCCCAGGCAATGTAGTTAGATACCAAAGCACCAGAATCAGTGGACAGACTGCACAAAACCTGCTTCAAGAATTGTTCTGCTGTGCAGCAAGGAACTTCTTACATAGCCAAGGCCAATCAATAAAGTGCTTTTGGGTGAGGAAGTGCTACATGAGGTCTGTCCTCATATTCTAAGAGCAAAAGCATTATGTTTACTTTCTACTGCAATTTCAACATAAATGCTCAAAGTCTATTAGCAGTCACAGCTTTTGTCAGCTGTAGTCAAGAGCAGCAAACAGCTTGTTTGTCCGTGATGAAGGAAAGCTTCATACTGCAAGTATCTGGGTACTTCAAAACACTTCCCAGGTGCCACAGCATGCTTCCTGGGATGGAAATATTTTGCCCTACGGGATGTATATGGAGTATCAAATATAAAGTGCATTGGTAAATACCAACGGCAAATATCTTGCTTGACAAGGAAAGACTTCCTCATGGCCCCTACAAGAAGAGAGACCACACAGCGGTTCCCAGGCCAGGGGTCTGTCCCTTGTGTGGGTCTGACAGCAAACAGAGCTCCTGTGAGCACTGCTGGGAGCTCTGCAGTGACCTCTGGGAGAGGATCAAGAGCCAACACCTGCCACCAGCTACCAGAGCGGCTTCAGTTCTTCCCAAAACTGATGTTTCCAGGTTCCAGGTGGGGATTACGAAGAGGAAATAGAAAATCAGACCCCTGTATTGCCATAGCTCCATCCTGCACTATTTTTGTGACATTTCTGCTCATGTTAGTGAAGGAGGCCCCTGCTTTGGAACTAGAGAAGAGACGTGTCCCCTGTCCACTCAACTCTCCCCACACTGCATTCACACAGCGCTTGTGTTTTACCTGCAGTGCCATTGCATGGCCAGCCATTTAGCTAAATAAATAAAAAAAATACCATTAATTCTACAATGCCAGCTTTAATTAAGCTGAGAAAACCTGTGCTAAAACACTGATTTATGGTACCTGACAGGTTAATGAAGCTCTTTTCACAGGCTGAGCCTACTGGATTGTTTGCGCAGCACTCAACAGAGAAGGTTGTTGCTGTCTCCTTCACATCTAAAATACTGCTTGAAATCCATGACCCGAGGGATCTCCTCTCTGGCAAGAAGTTCTGGATCCCCTCAGTGATTTCTTCTGTGCAGCTGGAAAACAAAGGAGACCAATTCTGATCTTTGGCTCACATTGGCATTTCCCAGGGGAGAAGGTGAGATGTTTCAAAACAGGCCTTACATCTGTGTGGAAGGGGGGAAGGGAAGGATAGATGGGTTTCTTTTTTATTTGTCACCATTAGAGAGAGGCTTCAGAGTTGTTGCCAGTATCATTTATGTGTGATGGACATAGCAGAGTAGGCAGGGGATGAAATAGGCTCTCTACCTCCCACCCTGAGCTCACTCCCACTTTCTGCCAGTGTCCAGCCCCCTACTGCAACCATTCCCGCTGCTTTTACCTTTACCTCATCATTTAAGTCACTGAGCAGCTTCAAATGAGCTGTTACTAAAACAATAAATACAGCATGAACCCAGAGTAAAAGTTATGACTCCCTCCATTGAAGGGATGTGATTTGAGCCATAAAGTTTCTCTAACTCAAGGCCTAAGATGGAAAGCATCCACCCTGTATGAGTGGCTTATTTCAGACCTCACGTGTAGAAATACAGAATGTTGTACACTAGGGAAAGGAAGCCCACACAGACAGAATTTTGACTTTTTGCTTTTCTATCATTCATCAACTTACTGCTTGACTTACTGTCCACATAAATAAATTAGTAGGTGAGTAAATAAATTAAAATTCATTCAGCTCTGCACATAGCATTAGCTTGTACATGTGGAAGTTTCCAGAAAAGAAATAATCACAGCATTTCCTTTTCCAGAAAGCTGTTTTAAGGAGAATTTGAAACTTGCTAGCTGGATGTTTTCTTCACTCTTCAATTTCTGCACAAACACACTGACATTAGGAAGCCTTCTCAGAGGTACGGATAAGAAAATTGACTAGATATCTTTTTCATATCTATTTGAAATACTCAGAGCTTTATCCGTAATCTTCCAAATGATAATTTGACCTGGTGCTCTTCTACAGCTGTGGGATTATTAGTTTTTTGGCATTTCTAAAATAAAAGCTGCAGAGTTCATAAAGCAGTCTCAGCTTCTCATGAAATTTTGGGGCCTGACTCATTGCCCTGCATAAATAGAGGAAATGGAAACATTCTCCCTGACTTTACTGGAAACACTCTCACTGACTTTAGTGGCTTTGGGTCATTGTAACAGCTATATTAACCAAAGCTCAGCCAATTAATCAAACCCGTATTAAACAATGTGTTCCCTGAATGGCCCACAACTTTGACAGCCAGAGAAAAACTTAGATTGGACTTTTTACCTACCTAACTGTAGATATAAACCCAGGTGGGTTATTTGAGTGTAAAGAGCCTGAGATACACATCTTTACAGATTTAATTTGATGCCAACAAAAATATTGAAAACTCTTCCTAGTTTTGGTGATTCCTGCACCCTGGAGTGGGTCACAATATCCCATTTTCCAAATGGTCAAGAGTGCATTTTTCACTCAGTTTGTTGCAGACCAGTTTTCATATTATCGAGGATAGCTCAGATACGGTCTTCACAACGACTCAAAAAGAGAAAACTATTTACTTGGATGAGTTCAGATCAGGACAGTTTCTCCAAATCCAGGATGAGGCTGGGTAGCTCTCAGCGATGCACGAGATCTGCTTGAACAATAACTGCATTGTTACTTCAGGCTTTCCTGCAACAAGGTGACACAAGACAATTTCTGTCAACGCTTTGGTGACCAAAACCTTTGTGTTTACATGGTAACACTACATCTGGCCAGCCTACGATCTGCCTCTGTGGGTGCAAAACAACCCACCTGCGTGTCACTGTGGGAGCTGTCCGCAGGCCTCAGCCCTCCTCCTTCCTCCAGGCCCCGCGCCTCGGGGCTGTGGGCAAGTCAAGGGGAGCAGCCACTTCTCTGTATGGGCATGGCCAGACCAAAACAGTGAAAGGGCCGAAATTGGAAGTCTCGACTTCTGCTTTTCTGACTGACAGCAAGGATTCGGCCTGGTTGCTTGGCTCACTTGGCTGCTCTGCAGCTTCACGTATCTGGAGCAATGGGCAGATGCCATAGCCATGTGGCAGAGCAGAGACAACCAAGAGCACCAGCCAAGCCCATGGGCAGGTGTAGCCCACACAGCTGTGTTGCACACCAGACAGCCCCCAGATGAACTGCATTAGCTCACAAATGTCATCAGGAAAAAAAAATGACACAGACCACAGAAAGCTACCACCTAATGGGTGTGTTTCCTGTCACTGTATCTCTACAGTAGTCACATGTATTCTGGCTCTGTGGAGTTAGAATACAGCCACTGTATTTAACAGGGATCTTAGACCTTGTGGTTTTCTTTAGAAGTGTTAATTCCTTCAGTATATGACTAAGTTCTTTTACTCTGTTCCCTCTGTTGATGGTAAACTACGAGGAGGAGAAAAAAACCTAACAACTTCCTCCTCCAGTTTGATAAGTGGAGACTTCCTTGGTATTCCCCACCTCATTTCCATATCTTTATTGCTAACAATGGAAGGACACAGGGCAAAAATGTGATTCTTTTCACACCACACTGCATTACAGAAATCCAGGCATGGGGTCTGGAGAAGGATGTGTTTGTGGATCGTGTTACTTGTGTTGGTCAGGGACAGAGGGCAGGCCTTCCATCTGCTATGGAACCAAGGCTGGGACTGAGTCAGCCCCACACTGGATGTCCTCTCACCAGCCCTGTGTGGCAGCTGGACCTCAACATTTCTTGCTGGGAGTCACCTCTTACTATATTAATTGTAGGGACATTCCCAGTGGTCCAGTTGTACCCATTTAATTAGGACTCAGGCTATCTTACTGCATTCTGCTGAGGTGTACAGGAGGTCAAAAATGCTCCCAGATAGCTCTTACAGAGTCCATGAGATTTGATTATTAAAGGTCAAAGCATCTAAATCAAAGTGTCTAAATAAGAGATGTTAGGAAGGAGCCTAGCAGTTGGTGAAATCAGATATTCAAATGCATAGTCAGATATGCAAGTGTATTGATTTATTTGAAAAATCAAAGACAGTTTAATTCAGTATCTAGTCAGAGATCACTCTGGAATTTAAGTCTCCTGAACCCCAAATGGATGGAGAAAATGAATATTCAATTACATGTCCTCTGCTGTATGACACAATGAAAGGGAAAAACAGCAAATAAGCTCCATTTACATCAATAGCAAAATCTTAAGTGAGAGATCAAGATTATCCCTCCCAGACTTGGCCACATCTTTACAGGGATTGTTTTCTCACTTACTTCTCACGTACAAAGTGAATCTTTTTGTCATGACTGTATCATCATTTTCAGCATAAAATATATATATCCCAGACTGGTGCTGATGGTTGCAGAACTTTGATGAAATGCTGTGGAGCAAAGAAAAGGAAGGAAAAATACAAAAGAAAGTTGAAAGCAAAATATTTTAGATGTAGTTAAGACTCATATATATGTTTGAAACAATTCAATATCTTCTAATGATTAATCCAGACTAAATTATTTTATTAAACATTAATCCAGACAAAATGTAACTGTCTTAATAAGAGGATTTTTTTTTCCTGCAGTATTGATTTCATCCTGCAATTTTTCTGTAACTTTCAATAGCTCATGGAGTGCATCTGGGCTGTGGGGTTGTGATTTTGTTACCAACCTATTGGAAGACAGGGTATATAATGCATTCTGATTCAGATGCTAAGACCAGCAAAGGATCAAACTGTCTACTCTCTGAAGGATTCCAATGTTTATTTCTGGCTGGTATGAACAAAAGTATTAGGAAATAACAATGAGATAGTAGGATCATGCAAGAGAAACCTCTCCAGATCAGAAGGTCTGATGGAACTCAGAAATGAGATCATCATCAGAAGCTCAACGTCAATGAGACAAAGCACCAACCATCAAGACAGTGCTGCAGAAGGAAGGGCAGCCTTCTACCACCCCCTATGGCCTTTGGCCCAAAGGATGGAAATAAAGCAAGACTCTAACCCTGCTTGTGATGATGGACATGGGGACTGCAGAGGACTTGAAGACTGATGCAGGACTGACCTGTTGAGTCAGGAATAGACAGGAGGAAGGGAATATATCATTTTTACAAAGTTGGCATACAATTTCTGTCCTTTTGGCTAGGTCAGGATGGTTGTCAGATTTAGACGGGAGATTTGCAGTTTGTCAACGCTAGAAGAGCACTTAAGAAAAACTCATCTTAGGTTTAGTTGTTGACATTTTACATGCACACATTTTGGCTGATTGCTAACAAAAACTGAGTAGCAGACATCCACTCAATTTTAGTATGAAATGCAAGCAGTTATATCAGGAAGTTTTAAACAGACAGAAAAAAAGACAGTCCATACCAGCAATTGCAGAAGTAAGAGAAAGCAATAATGAGCTTGGAAGAAATCTAGAGAATTAAAACCAGGGTGTTTCTCATTAAGCAAGATACTTATAAATGAACTAAGACACCAAGTATCACCATGCAATTAAAAATCAAGAAAAATCACATAGAAGCCACTGGGAATTTTGCCTTCTGACTAAGATAGCATCTCCATATCAAGTTACTCACTTTTGAGTGTCTTCATCTGAAATGACCTTAAAGATGTCCCTGAAATCAGGGATTAAAAGAAAAAAAAAAAAGATCCCTTTTATGTTGCCTCAAAATAGATGCCAAAGGAAAGGGAAACCACAAATCACTTGCTGCTTTTGAAAACCTAGGCCTGAAGGATTAAATCCTAATGAAATAATGAGAAAATCATTAAAAAAGAATGCCTTAGGTACCTGAAAATATAAGAGGATGTGAGATAAATAATATAAAATTACCAGAGATCATTCTGTATATGAAAACTCATTTGCTCTTGGGAGGGAAGTGAAATTCTGCAGTGTGATAAAACACAGAGACAGCAAAAGCAAATATAAAATGGAAATTTTGAAACAATCTCTGAAAACACAGAAGGGCACTGACAGGAATGATAAATCACTGAAACTTGAAATCAAAAGCTAAAGAGGACGGCAGAGTTAATTAATAAAAGTTAATATGATCTTTAGGAGGAACAGTTTGATAAGGAAATGGCAGAAATCAAAAAAGGGAAAAACAGGAAATGAAAAAGGATATGAAAGGAATAAAGTAGAAGTGTTGGGAGATGGGAGTACACAGAAGTGAACTAAAATATGCAAAGATAGACTCAGAATAAGGTTTGTGTTGACCTGTTTTGTGTTGTTTTGAGAAACGTGCTTTAAAATCATGTTCGGATCTGTGGTGCTACAGCTTGTAGGCAGAATCCCATCACCCCATTCCCCCTTGATGCTTCTGGGGACACTAAACTAAATGAAACATTTGTCCCTTCCCATTCAAGTTCCGGGACAGTGGTGGGGCTCTCCCCTGTCCAGCAGGAGGGGATCGTCCCCTCTGGGCTGCAGAGGCTATCTGAGGTGACTCACGCATTCCAGGACACCAACAGCTGCACCTTACTGATTAATGGGGTTACCTAAGCTATGTCAAGAGCTCTCAAAATTGTTATTGTTGGCCCAGTCCGTAGCACCTTCTTCTTATCTGGATTGAATTCACACCAGCTGTCCGAGCAAAACTGACTCCTGCTCTTACCAGCAGTGAGAAGAAAACTGCAAAGCAAATAAACTTGGCATTATAATGCAAGGATGAGCAACTGCTCATGGCAGTCCCAGGAGACCTCATTTCCAAAATCAGTCTTGACCACAAAGAACAGACCTGCCTAGCCCACATCAGGCATGCAGATTAGTCACCAGCATCCACCCAGCACTATCAAAGTTTGATGACAGCCCTCACTTTATCAGCAGGGACAGAGTTCCTGTGGCCATTGCCAGGAGATGACAATTTACTGATCTCAACTGAGCTATCTCTGAAGCATGCGGAGCTCTGACTCCAATACTCCATCTGATGCGGATGAAAAGGCCAGACTGTTGCAAAGACAACTCAGCAAGCTAGTGGATAAAATCTAGTGTACCAAAATACTATGGAAAGAAAGTGTAAGAACTGCAATCAAGGCTGTAACACAGGTTTAAGAAGATGATGAGAGATTTTAAGAATATGAAAAGAAATCAATGCAGGCACATTAACTCCTGCCTAGGTCTTGCTTCATTTTAAAGCTAAAACTTCACAAGAGCAGCTTGGCTTTATTTTCACTAAGGTGAATAAGAGCTGTTACCTTGAAAGCCATGGGACTACTCTGAAAGCAACTCTGAAGGAAATTAGATAATGTTATCAAGAATTTAGAAAGCCTAGGGAATGGAGAAAACATTAGCCTTAAACAGGACTCATGCCAGAACTTCGTTTTAGGAAATAACAGAAAAGGTAGATAACTAACAGGTTTATTCAAAACATGTTTTGCAACAGTGAAAGAATACATGACCTGGGTAATTAGCAGAACGGTATGTTTCTGCGGCACAGGCAGAGCCAAATAGATCTAAGCCTGGGAAACTACAGGGCCCTGGGTTTGGTTTGAGCAATAGCAAAGATACTGGGAACATCACCAAGCACAGGATGACAAAAGGGGAACATGGAGAACTTGAGATCCAGCGTGAAAACTGCAAAAGAGCTGTAATTGAATAATTACATCAGAGAGAAAGGGAATGGCAAAATACATATAACCTAAAGGGTTGCTGGATGTATAACTTACAACAGGGTTTATTTTGAAGCGGAGAATAAAGTGATACTGTAAGTTATCTACACAAACTGCTGCTGAAAGCCAAATTAATGTTTGAGTACCTTTTGTTAACATGTCTTTATCACCTGGCCCATCCACATATTAAAAATACAGAGTATGAAATATGGAAAGCAATTTGTTCAAATGAGACACGAAGAGGAAAGATTTGGAATTATAACAAAATATTCCAGTACCTGCGTCCATCTGCACTGTAACTTTGCTTACACGGAAACATTTTTTGGGAAAACAGCCACATGCATCTAACTGGTGGATATGCTCTAAAGTTAACTTCGAAGCAAAACTCTTCTTCACCAATTTCAAAATCTTCTCTAGAGTCAGTTATGTTTATAAATCCCTTTTCTGAAAAAGAGAGAATATTGGTATTGTGATAAAAAGGATGGATTGCTTAATGAATGAATTTTGACATCTGTATGTTTTTCATTTTGGTTATCACACATACATACACAAAGAGCACCATGTTACATCACAAAAGGCATCCCTTTAATCAAAAGAAAACAGTTCTTCAAAAATAGTATTGCAATGATGTCTCTCTGTTCAGCTCCAGACAACTGATCTGGGTCTTTCTGATATCTGCTAGAGTTGTGTTTTCTGTCAGACCACAGCACTTCCAAAATGCTCTGACACTTCTTCTGCACCCACCTTACAGAACCACAGGACCAACTCCATGAGTTTTTTGTTTTGTTTTAGGTGTGTGTTCCAGGTGTTAACAGCTACATCTAACAGGGGAAAAAAACATATGGCACCACCAGCTTAATCAGATGTTGATATTCATTCTTTCTCCTTCCCTGAAATGAGCTAGAGATTTTGCAAATCAGCCTTACAGCTGCTCATTTGTTTCTCCATCTCATTAGAAGTATTTGATGAAAGACAACAGGAATGTGAGAAAGCCTTCTAAAGGTGTGGGTGAGCCCTGTGCTGCTGGTACTTTCCCTGCTAGGGTGGGATTGGTTTCACCTAGTGGAGCTGTCTGAAGTTCAGTGACCCACTCAAGCTACCTGTTTGGACCTCTGATACACTCAGTGGAATGAGATAGGCATGTCCAGATATATCCCATGGTAATATAAAAGATAACAAAGATGTACTGAAATGCTCTTTGAAAATACCTGCCTCACGCCACTGGCAGCTGGAAGAACGTAAATCATTCCTGGGGCTAGATGTCTCATGAGGTGAAATGAATCCCAACCAAAGACACTGAACTACACTTCTAGGAGGACATGGTCCTCAAGGCATCAGCAGAGCTAAGGATCAGCTCCATAAAATTAACAGAACCATACATGTTGGAAGTGACCTCTGGAGATGTCTAGTCCAGCTCCTGCCCAAGGCAGGTCCAACTAGATGAGGTTGGTTGGAGCCTCATCCAATTGAGTTTGGGTGTCTTCAAGGAAGCAGATGCTAGAACCTCTAGGAAACTTGTGACAGTGTTTAACCAGCCACATGGTGAGAAAAAAACCTGCACTGTAGAAATATGACTGGACTGAGATTTCTCTTTAGAGTGTTTTTCTTTTGGTTGTAACACTATGTTGTGTTTGGTGTGATTTGTGTCTGTCTAACTTCACTGGTTTAAAAAATACAAGCTGGAAACTCCCATGTAAACCACAAAAATATCAGTATTTTAAAACAAGAAGCAATTCCTTTCATGACTGTCCTCCTCCTTTTTAATATTAAGGGCTTATTTGGTTTATAGATTGGACCTTTGTCTTTTGAATGTTCTTTTGGACCTCATCTTTCCAAGTACAAGGTCATCAGTATGTGTGCTGTTAACAACACAGCTGGCCAAGAGTAAAGGCTTTCTCCAGAGTGCACACAGGGATCTTGGAGCAGGGCATGACATTTCTCTGGAAAAGAACTCAGAAAATGTAGTTTCTTTCTTGAAACAGAAAGAAAATAGTTTTTTTTTTTTTTCTCTTGGGTTACCAATTTTTTGGCATGTTGAAGTATATTTCTGCCAAAGAAATAGTGAACATTATTTAGTACTAACAGAGAGATGAGATGAAATTCTTGAGACTGGAACAAAAGTTTTCATGTTTCTGTATTTATTTTATTTGTTTATTTTTTTTTGCTTTAAACCTAATATGTGTTGGAAAATAGCTTGCATATTCCTGAATATAGATTGCATAGTGCTAATAATTCTTTATTCAACACTGGTGGAAATTGAACATAAGACCTGCAGAAACAAAGAGCCTTGCAGCTGCAGTTGTTGGCATAATCACTGTTATGCTTTAAAGTGACCTAAACATCCCTTCTTGATCTGACCAAGTGCATGAGATGAGATAAGTTGGTGAAGTATCAAGCAGCAAAGAGCAAACCAGAGCTGTCTTGCTACAAGGGGTTATTAGAGCATAGAAGACCACCTACCAGTGTAGTTATGCTAGCCAAGCTCCCCAGGCAATGCAGTGTCCCCAAAAAATCAGGCTTTTTCTTGGTAAAGTTACATTATGACCATTCCCGGTGTGGCTATGGGTACCAGCTCAAGGACAGCAATGGTTTAAAGGTAGGATGCTGATCATTTCTGAGGTTGTTACTCTATGACATGGACATCAGAATGAAATTCCTATATATATCACTGCTGAAATTGAACCTCGAGTGCTAGCACAGATCCACACCGGCAACTGTTGCCATTAATAAATTAGGCTAAAAGTTGTGGGGGATCAGAAGTATTGCACACGATGTCCCTGTATTAACCTTGGAGAGAGAAGCACGGCTGACAGCAAGGTATGGCAACAGCCCCCCACTTGAATCCACCACATAAGTAAACAAGATTTCTTCATCAGAAAAGCCAAAGAGTCCCCAGAGGTTTTGTTGGCATAAGGTGTATTAAGGAGGGTACAACTACAACAGTTTGGCGTCCCCCAGTCAAAAATGCAATGAAAACAACATTTCAGTTAAAAATGGCATCACTCTGAAAGACAACCTTCCATGCAGAGTGACTGAAATATCCCCGGTCAATATGATGCTTACTCAGGCCTGAGAGTTAAGGGACCCAAGAAGCCAGTATTTCTGAAGTGGGCACTAGTACTAAGAAAGAAGATCTCACCCTACCTCTACACTGTCCCCTCACCCCTACTTTCCTGTTTACTAAGAAGCTATATCTAAAAAAACATGCCCAGGTATCATGCCCAGTTACTGTAAACCTTCACAGAACTTCCTGCTCAGAAGTAGGCAGAAGCTGAAAAGAGGATATTGCACAGGGAAACTAATTTCTGAAGAGACCGGGGTAAGTGTTCTCACTTCCTACCATTCATAGCTTAGGTGTCGTCAACTCTGAGAGCAACTGCATCTAAGGTCAGCCCAGTGGTGGTTGCTTCAGAGAGCCTTGTCCTTGGGGCTGGAAATCCCAGCTCCATGCACAGCTCTCAGAAAATTTCTCCCAATACATATTTCAGCAGCATGGCCCAGGCTACAGCTTTCCTTCTTCATGCCTTATTTCCAATTCTATTCCTATTTAGCATATTATTTCCACCTGAGAATCAAGGTGTGCTGCTGAGGCTGTTCTGGGCTAGCTTCAAGTTTGCTGGCTTTTAAATGGACATGTTGCCTAAGTAGAATGATGTTTCCTTTGGTGTGCATTAGATTTTCTGAATTTTCAGACCCAGTGTAGCTTGGTGCTAGGAGGATGGTTCACTTCAGTACCTGGAAAGTAGGAGACATGTAGACCAGCCAGTAACACTGCAGAAGTTGTCTCTGTAGCCTCAGGTTTTCCATGCTATCCATCATGGCTGCAGCAGCGTTCTTGCATGGCAGTTTGCCAGCTCTGTCATCACGAGCTGTTCATGGTATCTCTGTGCTTACATTCACAATTCATGCAAAAGTTTTCATTCTGCTACCAGTTCCACAGGTTACTGAGCTAAAATACTTCCACAGGTTTACTTTTCCCTAAATTACTGGGCAAATTCAAACAGCCACTTGTCAGTCTCTCCCTTGCCTTAAGATGAAGAAAAGGTCCTCTCTCTTTTGCTCTGCGTTTTGGGTGAGAAAGCCAACCACCAAGAGCCTCGCAATTGTTTGATTGCTTCCCAGCGGACCCAGATCAGACCTCATACAGATTTTCTATTTTTTTTTTTTTTCTGTATGAAAGCAACGAGTGCCTGAAGGGACCATGCTCGTAGGTGGGGTGGAGGTGCCCTGTGTGGGTGAAAGGGAGATGTAGTGGGAGAACATGGCGAGGAGGCAACCGAGGTGATGGCTACAACATCCCAAAGCCCATGGTGGAACCAGAGCAGGACATTCCTGCCTCACAGCAGTTGAGACAAGCCACTGGTCATTCCAGGCTCTGACCAGGCTAACACATGGAGCACTAAGAGCTGAACATGGGGCAGGTCATGCATTTTATATTCTTGGCCAGCTCCAGAAATGGTGTTTTCTGCAGGGCTTTACCTCCAATTGTTTGTATCTGCTCTGCAGATGCCTACATCTGAGGTGATGGCATAGGGGTTCCCCTGCCCAGGAACACCAAGGCATGGCTCCCTGTAGCTTTGTGTCCCCCCCAAAAAAGCTGCTGTGGCTTTGTGTTGTGCTGGCTGGGAGTCACCTACAATAACACGAGCCAAATCCCAGCCCGTGCTTTGAGAAATAACACTGAAACAATCGTGTGGGCTAGACCTCCAAACAGTGCCAGTTCATTTCACCTCTAAAAGCACTTTAATTCTAATTTAATGGGAATTACTTGGAAAGCAATATATGTAAAAGAAAGTTCATTATTTTCAGGTACCTGAATGACTCAGTTCAGATTAATCTCTTGGCTTTCCTAGGCTGCCAGTAAGTGCATTTTCCTTAGAAATCACTATAAACATATGCTGCACACCTGCGAGCAAAGACCTGCCATACTGAAAACAAAGCAAAGCAACCAGCCAAGGGACAGAATTAACACCAGGGATGGAATTACCTAAAACTGTAACCAGAGCAGTTTGATTCGGATGCACTGTAGAGGAGCAGGTATAACGTCCGCTGTCGCCTCGTTCTGCTGCTGAAGCAAACATGTACTGGATCCGGATGGCCGAGTGGTCTGTCAGATACTCTAACCCATCAAACCTACGATCCTAGTTTTCAACAGAGATTTCCAATTATGTCATTGATACTGCCCAGTATTGCCCATTTTAAAAAGTCCCCTTTTTTCTTACCTGCTGCAATTCTTTGTTTTCAGAAGATAAATTTATTCTGAATTTATAGTTACGATAAACAGCTCTGCATCTGATCAGCAATGGTTCCCCGACTTTGAGGAGTAATTCAGGTAGAGGTGCTGCTTGTCTTTCGTTTAAATCTACAAAACGAAACATAGTCACTGAAACAACAGCTGTCACACTGCCTAGAATAATGCTCATTTAAATCAATGCTTTTTCTTCTAATACTTTACAGACATCCATTATTATATTGTAATGACAATTAAAATTTGAGGAAATTACTCTTTAACCATGAAATCAGTAAATTTGATGGATTTAGATGTCTCAACCCAAATGTTTGTCATAATCTACAAGCTATCTTAGGGCACAGTTTAGCACAGAGTTTAGTTCAAGTCAGCTTTATTTAAAAACAAGAGATAAACAAAACAAAATTTATACATTTTAAGAATGTTTTGAAGTACATTTCACTGCGACAGAGTTCTACAAGCATGCAAAAATGAATGATAGCTGTTTAGAAAGCACAGGAGGGCAAGACATTTTTTACAGAGACCACAGATAGCTGTTAGAATTTCGGATTAAACACAACACAGAGCAATCACAGGCACTGTTAGATTTGTTCCAGTGGTTACGAACAAATAACTGAGTCCAGAAACTGTGCTCGGACGAGCTCCAGTGGCAGGGTCCAGCTCACTCATGAATATACCCTAGAGCGTAGTTACCTATAGTAAACAGGCTGGTGCATTCTCTGCCCAGGTCGTTAGCTGCACAGCACCATATGTAAGTTTGGAATAGTCCACCCTGACGTAATTCATGTTGTACCTTCTGTATGCCATCTTTTCCTCCATTTTCTTCACGCATTTTATTAAGGCAACTGCAATTAAAAGCACAATTATTCATTGCCTCGTTTGGTTAACCTCAAGCAAATAAAGCTGATAAATCTCCAAGCCATGAGAATATGCAAACAATACTGGGAAAACTGGATCTTACGCGGCAGAATAAAAAGGAACTAAGAAAGGCAAAGATAAGAAAATAAAAATGTCATGGTCTAGGCAGAAGAATGAGCTGAAATGACCTGAATATGCTCAAACTGGTGCATAAACAGGTAAATCTATGTCTAAAATCTGGGCAATAGTGAAAATGATAGAGGTTGGGCTTTCACACCACATCTCTGAATTCCTGCTGACAGGAGTTGCTGCAAATCCAGCAACCTTTACGAAACCCAGATCCCAAACTGCCACACAGCAGAGCAAGGCATTGCCTATGGCCATTGCACAAAACACACCAAGGGCTGTTTTCTTTGAGTTTATTTGAACACATTCCCACAGTTAATAGAATCAATCATATATGTTAATAGAATGGGAAAAATCATTTAGATAGGAAAAATATGATTCCTTGTAACATCTCCCCAGCTTTAATGTGAACACACTTCCAAAAAATGTGAAAAACTAGAGGGAAAGGAAATATTTCTGCTCTGTTTTGGTGACATCAGAATACCAGAATCTGGAACAGCATTTCCAGGCCAAGAGCTGGAAGTTTCCAAAAGAGCACAACAGCCAACATTTCTAAGAAAAATGTGCTGCGATGCTCCAAGAGTGAGTCATGCAGACACATGGATGTGCAAAGCAGCAGAGCCCACTGTGTTCTGCAGCAAACATGCTGACCCCAAAGCTCTTCTTCAATAATCCAACCAACCTGCCAGGAACACTAAACAATACAAAGTCTCTACCCTTCATCAGAAGATGGTAAACTTCCAGTCTAGAGGTTCAATATGCGTATAAACATATGCTGTACCTCCAGTCGGGTGTTTTGCAAAACGTCCACTGCACAGATGGCTGGGGGTAGCTCTCCGATATGCACTGTATAGCATCCAGTTTTCCACTCCTCCTGAAATAAGGTTTGCCTGGTTTATCTGTTAAAAATCATGCAAGTGTTTAAAAATGCTGAAATCTTTCTTTAAACAGACAGTGCTTTGCTCTTTTCACAGCACATGAAGTCACAGGATTGTAACTTGCTTCGTGAGCTTTCAGTGCTGAGGGAAAATAAAATGATTCTGCCCTGGGGATATCAAGGGTTGGTCTCACAAGCTTTTCAGTCTTGATTGCTAAATGCACAGCTTCCCCACTATCAAAGACCTGCCTCTACACACCAGAGGATGATCCTGAGGCTGATACCGAGGTGTTAACTTGCTGTGGCTGCCATTCACCTCACGGGGCAGGAGCACAGACACCTTCCAAAACCACATCCCAAGCCCCTGGCCCTTGGTGGAACAGCTGTTGGGACTACAAAATCTCTGCTCCAGATAGGATTGTCGTGTGCTGCTCCATCAGGTCAGACACACAACGGAGGACCATCGGGGGGTGATGGCTTCTGACCACCCACAGGCTCCTCCACTGCAGGTCTGGAACCTAGAGGGAAAGTTTCCAGGCAGCTCCCAGTCCCCTGAACCTGTCAGGCTCAGACTTGGTCTAAGTATAAAAAATTAATGCATTAAAACTCTTTAAGATTTGACTTAAAATGACAAATGCTGAGTTTTAGGTCATCTTACAATGAAATTACAAGTTGCACCCAAAAGACTGACATTTTCTTTAGAGTCATTCTTTCATTTCCAGCAAAGCGGCATGATAAAGTGAAACTAATATTTTACCTTTTTACTTTCCTTGTTCATTTCTCTCTTACAAGCTGGGCCTAGAAGGCTTTTTTTCACCTATAGAGATTCACATCTCAGTTGAAGGGTTCACAACTAGCCTGAAGGATTTTATGAGATGTAATTATGACATTAGATCCACAGGAGCAGAGAAGGCAACCCAAGTAATTGATATGGAGAAGATCTTTATCGAGACTGTTTTGAGCTGCTCTTGCTTGCACAAGTAATAACATTTTTTAACCTCCAAAGCTTATTACTATGGCAGTGAAGGTAAATTTTAATCAAAGATTTAATAGCCTGCCCCCTCAGTGAAGCTGTTAAAATTATAATTGGGACAAGCAATAGGTCTTTAAATTAAATAAGGAGAAACTGGAGGTGTCACTTCTGACACTTGAGAGAGAAAAGAGTCAATCAGAAGAAATACTCCAAAAACAAATAAAGAAGGGTTAAAAATGTTGATTAAGTGTTGATTAGTCACAGTTTTTTAAAAACAAGGCAAGTAATAATGCTTCTTGTTAAATCTGTCTCTAGAAGTGCTTGGTCCTATCAACTTTGCAAGACTTTTAGCTCTTTGGATTGATTTTTTTCTTTGATTCTTCTTCAAAAATTTTAAATTTTATATATAAATTTGGCCCTTTACAGATGAAATAATGTTATTTTCCCTCTGTTAAAAAATCATGTCAACATAGGCCACTTAAAAAAAATACTTCTTGGACAGCCCTACTTAGAAATGGAAAATTGAACTTGGTTGCAGTGGTTGCCTTTTCCCAAGGGATGTCCTCTGCGTGGTCCTGGAGGGAATTCACCCAAATCTGCTCCCACTGTGAGCCTTTCAAGAAGCTGCACCTCGTTTATGTGCTCTGCCATGACTTGCTGGGCTCAGCAGCTGCAATGCCAGCTTCTCGTGCAACTCTGTGTGAGCAGCTGCAACACTGCTGTGTTTTACCCTGAAGCCACCAAGAATGAATAGGTCAAGACACAAGCAAACAAGTCCAGCCCATGAGCTTTGGGAGTACACAAAAGCCACTCTTGGTCTGTCCCTTCTGGCACAGGAGGAAATCTCTCAAAGGGGAGAAGAGGGCTGGTGCACATTTACATCTTTATTTGTTCATTTGCATGTTTTATTGACTAGCGAAAGCTGGCTCGCATGCGGTAATGCAGTCTGTGGTTTTGACTTCAGCCTCTGAAGACAGCTCCAAGTCCTGTGAATATCTAGGAGGGTTCTTGAAATGCAGCACGGGAGAAAACTGGCACACAGCATGGGGCTCAACAGACAACAAGAAGTGCTTGGGGAAGAGAGATACCCCATGAAGGAAAGTGGAAGCTCACTGCTTTAGGTGAACTTGAGCCTCTCCCCTTGGACTACTGATGGAGTGACTCCTTTCATCTGAGCCATACTTACTGCGGATGAAAACAGGAACAATTATGGTGTAATTGCTGTTTTTACTTATGACCGAGAGAGTGTATTTTCCAGCCTGTGTTTCTCTTATTTGGGAAAAAGCCAAAGAAGTAACATATCTATAAAAGAGAAAATAAAGTTGTATTTATTATCTGGAAGGTAATAGGCAGCAGACACAATAAAAGCATCTGCTCCATTAGTTCTATACTTTGAGTGCAAAAACTATCCAGAAATGCTGGTGCTCATTATTTACACAGCACCTTGTGACCTGAAGTGTTTTCATGTATCTTCCTACACATGACGCACATAGGACCTCACAGCCACAGGTACCCAAGCACATACCTAACGTTGAGCATTGGGAAGGATGAGCTTCCTGAGCTTAGGACAGCTGTGGAGGTCCACAGGGAAACACTTTACCTACAATCCCATCCCACATGTCCTGTAATGGGAGGCAATATCCCAGCCTCGGGTTCCACCCCAGGTTTGGCTGTGAGAATTAAGAAGCTGGTGCTGGCACTGTTCCTGATCTGCTTTGTGACCATAACAAATCACAGACCTCTCCATGCCTCAGTTGCTTTAACTATAAAATCAAAACCTTTTCCTTAAATGAACACTGCAAACCTCAAACTGATCAATGTCAGAAAGTTCCTAGAGACCTCCATGCATGATGCTATACAAATTAAAAGACTGAATTTATTTCTAATGATTCTGAGTTTAAGATTCTTAAGTACATATGCTGTGTCTACATCAACAATCAGCAGCATGCTGACTGGTGACAACATTTAAGAAAGACGAGAAGATTAAAAAAGTTAAGAAGATTAAAAAAATGCATAACATGAAATTATTATTATACACAAGAAAAGTCACACAGAAAATATTCCATTTGCATCCTGAAACAAATGATCCCTCAAATGTTCTTTGATCCAGAACATCCCTTGACTTACCGGTTCTCCGAGTCCAATGAAGGTTTACAAGTTTGGCTCTCTTTAAAGAACCAAATGCATGAAATGATCTCTGAAATGTTCATTATCACTCTTAATTCAATATCTTCAAACACATTGACTTCCACGTTTTTAGTTGGTTCATAGATGTTCTCTGTTCCTTGAGAATTTAAATAGCACCCGAGATCTTCCAAAATATTAGAAATCTGCCGTGTGAGAGAACAGATTGTTATGTATTTAGTAGCAATTAGCTTTATTTTCCTTTTCATATTCAAATATTTTAAAAGGGTGTTCTTCTGGAAAAAGCTTTCATAAATTAATAATGCTGCCTAATTGCCAAATATGAATAGAAATTACACAAAAGTAACACCTTCAACATACTTTCATTTTCTTTTCTAGTGTCAAACATTCATAAATATGTTGAATTCTACTGCACAAGGGAACATGACAGGATTCCTGTAGCTTTAGTTAATTCTGTTCTCTAGACAGACATCACAGAACAACTTCAGCCAGAAACATGATAATTTCCCTTAGTGGTTATTCTTTACTCTCATTTTTGCTTCCTTTCATGTAGAACCATAGGAAGACAGAGAAGAACTATAATAACATCTTTCTGTTTGAGACCTCAGTGCAAAGGCAGGGCTAGATAAATATATATATTTTTTTCTTTAGCATTCCACTGCTTGTCATCACAGAATCTGGCTAGACTGCTCCTCAGCTCCTTGCGGGCTTTTCTGGGCAGAGAAGGTTTGGGCTGGTTGCCTTCACACCTTTCATTTCCTCGCCATTGTCTACATCCAAAGGAGAACTGCAGCCAGAAAGAAAATGTTCTACATGCATTCAGCAAACTGATGGTGGATTAATGAGTCTCTAAGCTTAGCTGCAGCAAAAGGTGGCAAGTAAATAGCTCCATCTGAAGAGTAGCTCTAAAATGTCTCCATTACTGTGTCAGGTGAAGTTTATCCAACGTATATGAGAAGACAGGGTTTGCTGCCTCCTCTGTCCCACGCTGTGCTTGGCCAGGCACCCTGGGCAGTGAGTGGGAGGTGAAAATGGTGTGATTATGCTCATTCCTTGCTCCTTCTTTTTCCCTTTTCTTGATCTGAGACGTATCTAGAGAAAACAGCCATATTCTACCTCCTCAGATGCAAGGACAGCACAGCTTTGGCTGGTGTACTAGACAGAAATGACATATTAGGAATTTGGTGGTTGGAAAGTGGGAAAGTACTTTATATGGTCAAGATCATGAAAGCTGACAAAATGTTGCATGAAGCACCACACCTGTAGTAGAAGGGATTTCATCTAAAATGACTGAAATATGATTACCAGGCCAGAGAAAGCCAGAAGACCTTCACATATCTGGCTATGATGGGAGAGATTACACTGGGCTCTTACATTTAAAAGACCACCCCCAAGGTCTGGGGGACTGGTCTCAGTACCTTTAATTTGTTAGTCTGCTTCTCACCTATCTGAATTATTGATTTATTTGTCCAGGAATAAAAAAGATTTCACAAGCCTGTCTTGAAACAAGAATCCTCAGGAAATACTTTAATCGTAGTTCTCAGCTGCTTTATAACTTAGTAGCACACCATCTCTTATTGACCTCCTGCCATTTAGAAACTTGGAGGCAGAAAACTTGGAGGCAGGAAAGAAGGAAAAGATTTCATATTTGATTCCTTATCTAGCTTTGGGCTCTCAGGCAAGGTTTAGACCAGGTAAGGATTTATGGGCTTTGGTGGTGGGAGAGGGTTCAGCTTCCCCACCAGTCCTAGCAGCCAAGGCACACATGTTAGTGTTCAGCTATGGCTGTATCTGACCACTGCTTCACCTCATGACCTTGCCAATCCCCACAGATCATTTGTCCCATGAGGGCATGTAGCTTTTAAAATTGATTTTTAGTAATATTCAGGAAAGCTGATGAGAGACAGCTTCAAGGCAGCACTTAACAACACGGTTTTAGAGAAAAATGGTACTTACCTATTTATAATTTAAAAGTATGAATTGTGATATGTATTTTCCTTTAACTTTCTGTAGCCTTTTATTGGCCTAACTCTCTTTATTTTGACTGTGACATCCCCACACTCTAAAGGGTTAGGGTGCTGTAAGCTTCTGGAAAGGTATTTCTGGAATGAACAGGAATATTTTATAAGCAACTTGTTCTCCGTTAGATTACCTTAGAAGATACTGATGACTCTGGTGTTCTTGAACCTTCATCCTTCTGGCTGATAAATACACATGTAATCTCAGATATATTTTGATTCATTGCAGAAATGAAAGTTATTGCTGTCATAACAAGAACTGTAAAACAGAAATAGGAAACAAACATAATCCTGTCTATCTTTCTGTCAGGGATAACCATTTTAATAAAAATAAAAATAAAATACAGCAAAACTGTAGAAAGATTGCATCTTTTTTATTAAAAGGCAGAAGAAATACACAGATATATCATGTATTTGCAAACTCTGCCTTTGTGTATCAAAACTGAGTGAAAAAGCTATTCAGAAAAGCTTTCAAAAGTGCTCATACATCACACTTTAGAAGTATGTCCCCAAATATTGTAGAATATTTTCTCCCTCCTGCCCATTGGGAAGCCCAGGTCAGAGACATTCCCCAAGCACTCCTTGTGCCTGCTCAGAGTAATGGCAAAATGAAGCCCTCCACCTGTTTTTAGAGCCCACACTCAGCTCACCTAAGGACCCAGGTTCTGGTCTTCCCTTTTTCCTTCTCTTCAGGACTGTACTTCATCTGTCAAACTCATTGGAGACCCTCCTGAGCCTTCCTGGTTTAGTTCTGCATCCCAGAAGCTTGTGAGGGAGGGACAGGGTAGATGCATCTTCCCTTGAGCCACACTTGCCCCTCCAGGAAGCGAACAAGGCAAGAATTCACACTCTTTTGGGGAAAGTGGATGCAGAAATTGAAGGCAGGAGGACAAGGAAGGACCACGTTTTTTTCCTGCCTTATCCCAATGGCTCTGTAGCAACTCAGGAGCCTGCAGAGCCCGGGCAGCTGCCAGCTGGAGCAGCATGGAAAAGTTTCTAGTGCCTCAACAGCATGATCTGTCTGGAATGCTTCATATGAGCCCTTCTGCAGGGTCTGCAGCTTGAAATCTCACTATTTAGCCTCAAAAGAAGTGATAGAGTAACGATGGTCCCATCGCTGCACAGAAACAAAGAAAAACAGAAGTAGGACTGCTCACACCCGCCTGGGTGAAATGTGTCTGATTCCCACCAGTCCCTAAAGCCAGCCCTTAACAGTGCAAATAAGCAGTGAATCACAAAATAACATCTCTGCTGATGAATTGGGAAATTTAATGTCCTTGGGTCTTGGTTTTGTTTTGTTTTGTTTTATTCTCATTTTATTTTCTTTTGTTTGTTTGTTTGTTTCCTCAGCTCCTGAGATGGTTGGGCTTAGAGCAAGGTGCAGAGCTGAAAGGAGGATAAAGGTAAATAAATCACAAAGCTCTTGAAGGTACCTACACCAAACACGCTGATTCCCCCCCATACACACACCTCTGCAAGCCAGGTTTCCAGCCCTCCCACTGGAGGATGATGGAAAGCAGCCTATGCCCAGGAGAAAACTGGATTCCCTGTCCTGTTAACTGCTAGAGCTTGTTGCTTCTATCCTCTACCTTTATCCTGTGTGAATCCAGGAAGGTTTTTAGGCTGAGGAAGGATATTTTGGACTGAGATGATTCCAATTGCTGTATACTGAGAAAAAAAAAAAAAAAGAGTGATATGCTAGAAGTATTTATACGTGATGAGACGGGGGGGCCTAAATTTGTGCGGGTCTTAGAGAAATATATTACTTTGACTTAATAGAAAATAAAAGCATGAATGACTCTTCCAGCAGAAGCAGAATCAAGAAAAGAAATATTGGGAAAACGGCAATGCTCTGATTTTCCGTCTTGATTTTCCAGCTGCTAGCTGGCCTGTGCAGAGAGTGGTGTAATGGGCTGCAAGGCAGTCATCCTCCCCAAAGTCCAAAGCAAGAGCTGCAGAGACTGAAAGCACTGGGTAAGGAGTATCAAATATGCAGTATGCACAATCATGCCTTGCATTGCCAAACTGTACTGAAACTGGAATGGAAAAAAATTGCTGCCCCAAACAATGTTTGTTTATGCCTGCTTTCTTCTTCGTTATCTTTTTATAGGTTATATGAAAATAAATGCAGTAGGAGAAATCTTGCTCTCGCCGAAGTCAGACAAACCTCTAGTTGTCATAAACTGAGTCAGGATTTCATCAAGATAGGCACATATAGGGGGAAATGCCAGTACAAGTGACTGTCTCCTTGTACACAGCACTGGTGAGACTGGACTTGAATATTGTGTTCAGCTTTGGGCTCCTCACTACAAGAAGGACATTGAGTTGCTTCAGTGTGTGCAGAGAAGAGCAATGGAGCTGGTGAAGGGACTAGAAAGCAAGATATTAGAGGAGTGACTGAGGGAATTGGGGTTGTTTAGTCTGGAGAAGAGGTTCAGGTTGGGCTTCCAGAAGAATTTCTTCACAGAGGTGGCCAAGCCTTGGAATGGGCTGCCCAGGAGGTGGTGGGGTCCCTGGCCCTGGAGGTATTTAGGAGATGTGTGGATGTGGCACCCAGGGACATGGTTTAGTGATGGGAATTGGTGGGTCAGGTTAATGGTCGGATTTGTTAATCCTGAAGGTGTTTTCCAACCTAGATGACTATGATTTTATAATTCTAAGTCAAAAAGCAGGCTCACATGTAATGTTTCTGAGAATAAAGGCTTGACTCTACTGGCCAGATATCAACTGAAGACGCTGTGTCCAGATGGTTGACCTAATAGAACTACTTCGGAGATTTATGCTCAGATGGGGGATGACTAAAGCAGCCTGCCAAAAACTGGGGAAGCCAGCCACACTCTGACTCAACCTTCCCAAATTTTCTTCCTGACCAGGGAAGGCAGCAAGCTGAAGCCTTTCGTCTTAAGCAACTACCAGCTGCAGCAGAGATGTGTTCAGCTTTGGGCCCCTCAATACAAGAAGGACATTGAGTTGCTCGAGTGTGTGCAGAGAAGAGCGATGGAGCTGGTGAAGGGACTAAAAAGCCAGGCAGAAGAGGAGCAAATGAGGGAATTGGGGGCTGCATGACCACGAGGGGGAGCCCTCGCAGCAGCGCTCCGAGAACCTAAAAATCCTCGACATCCGAAGAAGAAAAAAGAAATTTGCTCAAGCTGCCTCCTCAGGAGCATCGTTGCCAAGCCCAGCTGACTCCACTGGTGTTTGCAGAGTGCAGAGAGAAAGACTTTGTCCAAAAATTAATTTTCCACTTTAACTTTTCTCAGCTCCCCATTTTCAGGTCCCAGACGAAAACAGCTGCAACGAAGACAAAATTATTCTTCCCCCTTCTTTTATACCTAATCACTTCTCTCTCTGGCCATAATTTCCAAGAATTTGTCCTCTGCCTTGCTATGTCCTAACAGATTTTTTGGTACTAATCTCAGCCAACTTCACCTTTGGGATAAAACTATGTCTTTTAATGCTACCACCTTTCTCCTTAGAGGAGGACAGGTAGCAGTTCTGTATATGGCTCATTGCAGCTAGCTTATAAATTATGCAGAAATTTTAACAAAGAATAATTCAGATGGCTGAAGATTTCAAATCAAATATCACACCCGTGATGTATTTTACACCTCTTTGTCAGAAAGCCAAAGAAAACCTTTTCTAACAGAACAGGTAGCTGGAGTCAGCAGAGCCAATCCCACTTTTTTACTGATTATTTACAGATATATTTGTTTTGGTGCCTTACGTAGTAAAAATAATACAATGATGACATAAAGCAGGGTCATATTTTTCACGACATTATTACACATCCAACTTTATTGACTACTTCTGCCATTAACTTTATTGCAGACTGATATCCAAATCATGCTCTGTGATTTGTCTTTTCAACATTCATTTAAGCCAGAATGAATCACAATCCGGTTTGACATATATTTCTATCACGTTTCAGATTTTCTAATCATATACTTGTCCTCCTGAGTACGTGAAACCTGCTGTTCTTCTGGGAATAAGCTGCTTTTATTGTGGGATTGTGCACATTTATGAACAGCCTAACCCCTATAGCTGTTGCAGGCTTGTTTCATGATTACTAGCTGGTACTAGCATCATGTAGCTTCTTAATTTATAGATTTGCTTTGAAATCACTTTTTTGAGTCCTCAGTCTGTGTCGGTAAATTGTGGTTTGTATCTGAAAATAGTTATCTCCTTAGCATGAAACAAATGCTGGGGACTGAATCTAGCACGACATCTGGCTCCCTTTCACCTCTCTGTCCTGCCCCTTCTGCTTTGTGGCTTGGGCAAGGAAGAACTGCAGGGTTGTATTCAAACCCTTATTTGCTTTTCATTTCACTAAGATAACTTTCCGTCTACCTTCCCTGTGAGTTGGAGATAAAGACCCTGCTCCAACAGCTGGGCTGTTATTTTTTTTTGCTGTTACTCATTTTGCCTGCTTTGCATGGGACTAGCTGAGTGAATGCCAGCCCCTCCGCCCTGAAGGACAGCCACAGGTCCCCGGGACCTGTTGAAATCCCTGCTGTCCTACCCACAGTCTGTGCCATTCTGCCACTTCTGATCCGGTTTACAAAGAATAACTGGGACTGCTGAGGATACCCCTTTTGGGGAAGTGGCTGGAAAGTGGCCGAAAAGGCAGCAAACCTCAGCTACCATGGCAACCTCACTTTCTGAGGAAGAGCCCATATTGTGGCTGGTTCTTTTTCTGCTTCTCACCCACATCCTTCATCCTCTCAAGGGAGCTTCTCCTTGGCTCCCACATCACCCAGATCTTTCAGCCTCACTAGGCACGGTGAACAACGATATTCAGGGTTGCATTAGGGGTGTTGCCAGCAGGTCAAGGTCCTTATCCTCTGCTCAGCCCTGAAGTAGAGGCCTCACCTGGAGTGCTGCGTCCAGTTCTGGGACCCCAGTACAAGAGACACCTGCACATACTGCAGCTGGGAGAGCTGGGGCTGCTCAGCCTGGAGAAGAGGAGGCTCAGGGGGATCTCATCCGTGTCCCTAAATCCCTGAAGGGAGGGTGCAGAGAGGACGGAGCCAGGCTCTGCTCAGCGGTGCCCAGCGCCAGGACAGGAGGCCATGGGCACAGCCGGGCACCCAGGAGGCTCCCTCTGAGCCCCAGGCAGCACTTCTGTGCTGGGCGGGTGACGGAGCCCTGGCACAGGCTGCCCAGAGAGGCTGTGGGGTCTCCTCCTTGGGGATCTCCAGAAGCCGCCTGGACGTGGTCCTGGGCAGCCTGCTCTGGGTGTCCCTGCTTGGGCAGGGGTGGCACCAGGGGCCTCCAGGGGGCCCTGCCAGCCTCAGCCCTTCTGTGGCTCTGTGAATAAAGGGATAATTCTGCAGGTAAAGACGAACCAGATTAATGCCACCACAGAAGTCCTCCATTAATCAGAAAGTAGCATTGGGCTGTCCTTGCTCTTGAATATCCTCTACAGGATGTTTGTTCATGGGGATGGCACATATTTATGCCATTAAAAAGCTGGATAGACAGCCCTGAAGCAAAGCAAACAGACATATCTCATCTAGTGGCATAAGTAAGTTTGCTTTGTTTAACTCTTTTTAACCTACTCTGTTTAAGCACTCTAGACTCATTACCTGACACACTACAGCACTTCTACTGACATTAATGGAATTATTAACCTCCTGCAAGCAAGAGCTGCTTTAGTTAAGTACCCAAAGGTAGAGGTATGAGATTCCCGGCACCTCATCAACAAGGAAAAAAGGATCTGCCCGAAAGAGAAGTGAAAACAAGACTACAAATAGTGAAATTACACTACTTGTCATCCTAGTATTGTAAAACTTCCCTATTTGAATGAAAACAACAGCTTCCACAACTGACTATAGTATGATGTCCTTCTCTTCTTGGATAGGGGTGAGGGACGGAACAGAGGCAACTTAACGTGAGGATGGGAGAAGGAAGGACAGCAAGAGAGAGAGTTAGAGAAAATGGCTCTGCTACAAAACCAGAAAAGATAAAAATGAATCAAAGGAATTTGATTTAAATGGTCATTGGTTTTTGGTACCGAATTTTAGTAAAAATGAACAAAACAAACACCAGTTGGTGTTATTTATATCACCAACTGGTGATACGTTACTTATGAGGCTAGGGTTAAAAGATAATTGCAGTTCCCCAGTGGCTGTACAGACGTAAAATCTAACATACTGCTGGTAACAATAAGGTGCTTTTCAAACCAGCTCTTGCATCTCACCCACTGGAAACCTTATCTACACAATCAAGCCTAGACTACAGAAAAGGATGTAAATACAGCTTACTTTTACAGCAGTAATGGAGCTAAATATCCAGGCCACCAGCTAGCCTTTCTGTATGTTTACACTACTCAGTTTTTCTGCAGTTTTTAAGGAAATATCCTAGAAAAATGAGGGAGCTGTTTCGTCCTCTGAGTGGGAAATAAGCACACAACGTTTATCCAGATGTCAGTCTAGCTTTGTTATGTTATTTCTCATGGAAGACAGAAGGAAAAAAGAAGAGGCTACTCTTCAGTCACACCAGCAAATTTTAGGGTATTGTCTGTGTTTCAAGGTTTACAGATTCCTTAAGGAAGCATTTGGCATCATACTTCTGTTCAGATTCCTACAACATCTTCTTAAATGTATGTCTCTCAACAAGAATAGGGTTAATCCATATGGGAAATACGGTATTTCCCCTCTCCTCCCCCCGACTTGAGAAATGCTGTTCTTTGTTGGTTATGAACTGATTTTCTGGTCCCTACTTTCCTTTTAAAATTCTACAGTCATTGGGTTTAAACAATTCTTGTGCTTTTTGAGTGCTGCTATATAAAACTGAAATTGTTTTCTGTCTTCATCGGTCATCTGTTCCTGTTCTTCCACTTTTTTTGCTCTGTAAATGTTTTACTCTCCAATCTCATTTCCACTGATGTTTGCTGTATTTTTTCACCCGTGCCTTTTGCAATGAACGTCTCTATGAAAAATTTCAGAAAAGCTAACTCAGCTCAATGACCCCAAATATATTCTCAGTCTAACAGCACAGAAACCTACATGTGAGGGAGTTTATGCCATGAAGCTTTTGAAAGCTGCATTTTCAGAAGCTCAAGAACAAGAGGACAAGGGGGAGTTTGGATTCAGCTCCGTGCTGTATTATGCTGGGGCCCCGATGGGAAGGGCTGTAGAAGGGGATGCTGCAGAAGGACACGATGCGCACAGCTCTGCTCCATTGAGCACAGTCACAGCAGCACCCACCAATGTGCCACCGGGCAGTGACTGGCTACTGGATAGCTGCAAAGCTGGGTAAGCTGAGGAATTTTCTGGGGAAGAGAGGGAAAAAGCAAACGGGGCCAAACCTCAAAAGAAATAAAACACCAATAGTTTTAAGTTGCATTTTGTGGAAAATAACCCTGAGCAATCCCTTCACATTCAGGAATCATCACTTCTGAAGAGATGCCTTATCCTCTGATCCATGAAATCCATGGTGAGAGATGACCATGAAAATACGTTCTGCTGGGCACGACTGTGTTTCCCTGAGTAAGCAGACCACGTACTGGCCTCATACAGCATTCACAGCTGGTTTGCACCAAGGTTTCTGCAAGCTTCGTGGAAAAGATTGCAGTCAGGATCAAACTTGATTCCCCCTAGGGTGCTCATTGATTTCACCTTTCTGCCGGCAGCGGGGCTCGGTGCCCAGACATGCTCTGCAGTGCTCATCAGCTGGGGTGCTGGAAAGCAACGGGTGTATTGCTGGGAGATGGACACATCCTGCCAGCTGCTGGGTCCCAGCCTCTTCTGGCTCATCTCGTGTTTTTCTGGTTCTCTGCCATAGGGATGTAACAGACACCTGTGTGTCTTGTGAGGGGGTTTTCAACGTATAAAACTCCCAGAGTTTTTGTGCAATCAGACCCAGCATAAGCTAATCCAGAGCTTGTTAGGGCCTGAGTTTGCAGCCCTTGCTCATATAAAATTTCCTCTCATTTGTCAGCCGTGCTGAGATCTTAGTCAGCAGCTCAGAGCTTCGTTTCTCTCAGGTGCCCTGGAACTGCAAAAGCAATCCCATGAACAGCTCTCAGCAGAAGCGGGCACAACACGAATAAAAGGAGCGAGAGCAGTTAAAGGAAAGCTTGCTCCAATGAGAAAGGTCACCCAAAGTCTCTGTTTGTCACACAATTCTCCAACTTGTGAAACATGAAACTATATTACTGCCTCAGGTCCCAGTCCCCATCCACCCTCCCACCTCATTCACTAATGCCAGGCTAATTGTATGCTAGATCATGCTATCATTAACCACAAGCTCTTGCTTAGGATGACCAGAAAACGTTAAGAAGGTGAGGAACTGAAGTAGTGCTTTTAATGCACATACCTGTATTTACATACATATTGTGTTGTATATATTGTTTTCTAAAATTATTGGGACTACATTCCTTGCTGCTGGGTATCATTTATTCCAGCAAATAACACTGACAAGATGCTTTTTCTTTCCTGCAGCTTTTGCAGTTCTGAGCCTATAATTTAAAGACAGACCTGGTGCCTTAATTCTGCATGTACCGGTGAGATTTTCCTCTAGCAGTTACTACAGTTTGGCTTTCCTTTCTCTGCCTAAGTGTCACAATTTCTGATGATTCTGGTTCATCATACAGATACAGGCTGTGAGTCTGCCCAACTTATTACTAGGCCTTACCTCGAGACAATACGTGAAGTTTTACAGGGAACACACTCGTCTTTAAGAAATGACATATAATTCATTAAACACTTAACAGTTTTCCATCAACATTGCTTTTAAAGAGTCATCTGTTAGAGAGAGATTCATGGAGCTAGCAATTCTCAGGATTTCTGCTGTCAGCTACATCTCAGAACTTTCAGCTCCCATCCAGCTTGCACGTCCCAAAGCATTTACTTTTTTTTTTCTTTTCTTTTTTTTTTTTTTTTTCCCTGTATCTGCTGGCCTTATAAGAAGTATTACTGCCTCTCTACATACCTTCATTGACTAAGTAGTATCTCAACTCAACGAGCAGCAGTCCTCCTGGAGGATAATCGCACCTCGCACCTCGGTGCTCCTCTGGCTCTTGCTCCCTCCTCAGAGCTGTCTCTCAGCCGTGCTGAGGTCTGTTCTTCACAGCTGCCTTCGGGCACTATCACATCCCAGATGCTAATCGCTTTTGTTTACCCTGTTATGCAGCCTGCAAGACTAGCAGAGCTCAGTCAAGACGAAAACACAAAAATCCGTCCTTGACAGGGTTTGCTTAGTAGTAGTATCAGCAATCATGCAAAGCAGGAGATCATGAAATACTCATTTTCATTTTTACTCCACCTTGCCTTCTATCTCGGGTAGACTTTCAACCATGAATGAATAATATCTAAACAATTGCTCTTTGAAGTAAATATTATTGTTCCCGTATATGGAGCTGAAAATGAACCCCAGGTTGTAAAATGACTTTCCCAGGCATGCATCAGAACTGAGTTGATCAGAAAAACAAAAAAAAAAAACCACTCTCTTGTTGTTTGGGTCCTGGATTTTGAATCAGCAAGATCATTTCTGATAGGAGCAAGCCATTTATTTTAGAGCCAGAGAAAAGTAGTTGCAGGCATTTGAGATGGAAGAAAACATTTTCTTTTCTTGTAACAGTTGAAATGTTGGCATGACTTCACTCTGACGAAACAGATAAACTTTCTAGATATTAATATTGTGCTTTCGTCTGTTTAGATTGCTCAACAGCAACAAAACCTGGTAAGATACAGATGCACTGCTAAATTTCATTCTATCAACATATCTCATTCACAGATTATTTACTTAGGAAAATGCAGATATATTGTTTAAGGTGATCACGTGAAGCTGGTATTAATGCATTTACATCAGGAAAAGTAAGAAAAAAAGAGTATTTTAGGTACTTCTTGCCTTGTGCATGAAATGTGTCAGGTGCACTAGAGCAACAGCCTGGCTGGGACACAAGGGTGACGGGACAGAGAAGGGGACACCCAGAAAAGAGAAGAAAAGCAGGATGGAAAATGAAAGATGCAGGAGAAAATGAACAGATAAGAAGCTAGAGGTGAAAGAAAGGAAAGATGTGAAGGGATGCGGTGAGATAATGGGAAATGGAAGGAAAGGGTCCGAGGAGCAGGTTGAGGAGGCCTTACCTGGTAGCCAAAGTGGGGTCCCTGAGGGGTGGGCAGCGGGCGGGCACAGTGCCATGGCTGGTGATGCCCTGCCGTCCTCAGCCCGAGTGCGTGAAACCCGGCCGTGCAGGTGGCTGTCTTCAGGGCGCACGTCACTGCCCACAATGAAACCACTTCTTCAAAAGCCCGGGCCCCAGACCTGAGCCTGAAGGAAATGGCTGAGTGTGGGCGAGCAGAGGGGCCTCTCTTGGGCTGAGGGATATTTCCAGCGGCGGGTGAGAAGCCAGCCCCAGCGGCAGCAGACCTGTTGTGTGCCTCTGCCAGGCAGGGGAAGCAGCTGCCCAGCTCGGGGACCAGGCCCGGTGGGGCAGCGCGGCTGCGGCGTGGGTCTGTGTTTAGCCCCAGAGAGAAGGGGGAACTAGCGCTGCCCGCAGGAAGGTGCAGACAGAGCTACAGCTGCTCTGAGGCCATTTCACAGATGACTTGTCGAGGGGATAAAAATAAAGGCCTCCAGGTTCACCCACAGAGGCAACCCTCTGGGGACACAGACCTTGGTGGCCTTGCCCAGCATGCAGCACTCCAGCATCTGCCTTCTCATTGCTTCTTGCTCATGGTGTACAGAGGGTCCAACTAGCCCAACTAGCCCAGATTTACTATCCCCTGGTTTATAGCAGGACCAGGTGCTTCAGAAGGGCAGGCAGATGTTCCTGGCTTCTGCAGCCATGCATCGCGTCCCCCTGACAGAAAGTGGATGCATTTCTGTGGGCTAAGCTTGTGCATTGCCCCCAGCTTCATCCCTGCTATTCCCTCAACTGTTATATTTTTTTCTTGTTACGGACTAAGAACCCATTCTGAAATTCTACAAAACTAAACAATCCCTTGAAAAGAGCTTGCATGTAAGCAAATAAACTCAATGTCAGTAAGATGCTCTTAGCAACCTGCCAGAGATTATATCTTGAATGGATTATTTTTGGTACTGATACTTAGTAAATAGCTTCTTTGGCATTAGGGAAGATTATATAAAAATGTAGATGGACCAGCGCTAGACAGGTATATTGTATGTAAAAGACATAGAAGACATCCCAAAGATAACTACAGGAGAAATGGAGGAAACGGCACTGAGGCCAGCATTGTTAGAGGAGGTGAGCACTTGGTCTCTCACAAGACTGCCTCAGAAATACAGACTGAAGCAATAACATTGTACTCGGGTGCTGAAGACAAGTTTGAATTTGATGCAATGCAAAGGAAGGAGCTGAAGTGATTTGCAAACTAGGGAGGGACATATTTGCAAGGCCTCAGAAACAGAGAAAGGAAGCATAGGATTCCATAGGCCTTAGAGAAATCATTGCAAATAGGGAAATACCATTCTGGGAACAAGCTTTCAGAGGTGTTACTATGTCTTTGGTTTGCAGGTGGCCTTTTTTTTGGACACAGCCGCAGCATAGATGAGGTTGGAAGACACTTCTAGAGATCATCTAGTCCAACCCCTGCCCAAAGCAGGGTCAGCTAGAACAGGCTGCCCCAGGCCACATCCAGTTGAGATTTAAACATCTCCAAGGAGGAAGTCTTCACAACTTCAGGCAATCTATTCCAATATTCAACCACCCGCACAGCACAGAAGCATTTCCTTATGTTTAGAGGGAGCCTCCTGTGTTCCAGTTTGTGCTCATTGCCTCTTGTCCCGGCACTGGGCCTCACAGAAAAGTGTTTGTCTCCATCTTCACTACTCTCCCCCACCAGGTATTTATACACGTTGATAAAATCCCCCTGAGCCCTCTCTTCTCCAGGTTGTGATTCCAGCCCTTTCACCCCCTTCTCATCTGTCAGATACCCCAAATCTTCATGGGAAACCCCCATCTTCATGGCCCTTCACTGGACCCGCTCCAGAAAGCCCACATCTTTCCTGTATGTTCATGTACATCCCTCTCAATGGCACACCTACATAGAGGTTTTGCCCTCAGAAACCAGGGTGCAGACAGTTTGTGCTTCTGTTCTGAAACTACCAGACATCTGCCCCAGTCACTGACTTCTTGTGGGGTCAGGTGGCACAGCAATGACCTGTCTGAACACCTACATGTGTACCAAAACAGTGATTGCCTGACCTTTGTTTTAAAATTTGCAAGTGAGCAAAGTGCTTTGTTTTCTCTTCCACCTGATGCATCGCTGGAAGCTAGCGGGATTTCATTAAAGACATTTTACCTTTTCATGGTTTCAACGAGTATAACCTGACATTAACTTTCTTGATCAGAACTTATTACAACCTGCATTTAAGTAACAGAACCTGTCACTGGTGATGCGGCTGTTCTGGTATCAGAAGTCTTGATATACATGTCTTGTTTTCAGTTAAAAACTTTCTGCAAAAGATGTCAGTAGCTAGTAGAGTTTCTATCTACTGAATGTAGCCAAAATAAATATATAATATCCAGTATATTAATTTAGTCCTAAAGATACTGGCAGAGGAGGTTCAAAAATGTCATACATGTGTAAATGACCATTAAGTATTCTTTTGAGTCAGCAAGTTTCTATTTTTCCCCTCATGGGACGGTGGCTTCTGTTACCAAGGATTTTATTGAAGATATGTCACATTATGGTATGGCCTTCACTGCAACGGTTAGATAAAGCCAGCTCTGCTGGGAGTAGCCACATGGTAAAAAAAACTCCCTAGCTAAACCATATGAATGGGTTACCAGCACCGTGAAACTAGGCTAACGTTTTGTTGCTTGTACTAATATGAACTCTAGCCCAAGGCTAGACCTCCCCCCATACATTATTAACTTAGGTGTTGGCATACATTATTAACATAGGTGTTAGCAGGAGCACTTCAGGGTCAGCTCCTGACTTGCTACTTGATTTCAATTCAAAACTTCACTGAGTTGGCATGAATTTGTTTTTGCATGTGAATGGGAATCTGGCTAGCAGCAACATTTGGTTTCTTCCACGTACTGCTAGCAAAGGCAACTTCCTTGTCAAGGACCCGTAGGAACTGTCACAGCAGGTTGGCCCACTCATTACTTAGTCCAATATCCTGGCTGCCCTATTATTTAGTCTCAAACACTTCAAAGGGAGATTAAAAAATATATCATTTTGTGGAATAATCTCAAGAGTGGCAATTTCCCCTAGAATTCAGACACCACTTGGTTTATATCCTGAGCTATCAGGCTTCATTGCTCTTCCTTCAAAAAATAAATTAACAAATGCTAAATTCTTGTCTAATATTACTGTGGACTCTGATCATGCTTATATTTTCATAAAACTTGCTAACATTTTTTTCCCTATTTATATACTATGTTAGACTACAAAGGTTAAAGTCAGATTATGCAAAAACATATAAAAAATATATTTCCCTTGATCTGTTTCAATAACATTAAGGAAAGACAGTTTTTTTTAAGTAGAGATAATATCTACTAACATACCAGCTGGTACTGCTGAAAAGAAAACAGTGCTTTTCCCAACTACTTGGTGGTTTAACAAGCTTCCTGCCTACAAAACTTGTCTTGCCTATGCTGTAAAAAGAAAAAAAAAAAAAAAAAAGAGCTAGTATAACACCATCGCTCAAAAAGTATTGTTATTCATTTGTATTATTTGATGCTAGCATGCACTTCAGGATCTGTTTCCACATGATTTACTGAACATGTCAATTTTGGGTCAACACAAAGAGAAACTGTCACTCTCAATAGCAGACGCAGCTTTCTCAACACTGAATCTAATGTTAGGGGAGAACTACTTGGCACTTGCAACCTGCTTTGGCTGGGGAAAAGATCCCTTGGCAAGGCTTTCCTTCCCAAGGATTCCTCCTCCTTCCCCCCCCCCCCCCCCTTTTTTTTTTAATCTCATGTTTTGTTCTCTCACAACAGCTCTGTCACTTGGTTATGTCTACATGCATGCATACAGGAGTATTTCCCCCTTTCTGGGTCAAAAAGCACACCACATTTATGACTTGACTACAAACTGGGACAAGACCCAGAGGCATCTATCTGTTCCTCCTTTTCTTTCTCCCTGGATCTTGTGAAAGGCAAATCTGTGTGTGTGCCCAAGAGAGGAGCTGCAGTGTTCCCTGTAGAGGTGCCAGCTTCAATAAACAGGGGACTTGTTTTGCCAAAAAAAATGGTAACATCATCAGTCACTATTCTGCAGGAATGCCCAGTAAATCTCTGTGGACTGCACATGGCAGTGGAGCAGGTTCAAAGACACCGAATGGCTGATGGGACTCCCGTGGCATTCTGGCTGGCCAGCAGGAACAGGCAATGGAAATAAAATTCTGGAGGAGAACACATAGTTACAGTTAATGAGAATGTGTCAGGGTCCCACGTGGACACTCAATAGTTGCAGGTCAGCCTTCAGGTCAAGGCCTTACCAGAAACGGAGAGACAGGAGAGGTGAGAGCTTGCCAGGGCTAGAAAAAGAGGTTCACGCCATCTGCAGCCTCTTCCCGTTATTGGCTCTGCTCTGCTGGCCAAGAAAAGACAAAGGACACTTCCAAGCTGATTTCATGTTTGGTAGGAATTTGATGCTCACTTCCACCAACGTGGGGGGAGGAGAACCCAGACACCCATTGCTCTGTAGCACGTATCTCATTGCTACCTGTGCACCCTCGCTGGCAGAATCATGTACCACTGCCCAGTCCACTGTTTTTAACTCTTCCTGCATCCAGGGTGAATGTTTCCAGCCTCAACCACAGCTTGCAGACAGAAAAATGTGGGTCGTGTATACACAAGCCCATTTGTTCCTAACCTTACCGTGTATATGCAGTGTTAGACATATGCATGGATCAGCAAAAGAGCTGTGGGAAAAGCAGATTCACAAGGTTGAAAACACAGGTTAGAATACACTTCAGTGATGGGAGCGGCTACACAATTGAAGTCTTTGCTTGGAAGAATTTATTTCATGCTCAACCAGTTTACCCAGAAAAGGTATTTCCCTATGTGTATCATGAAATCTCTTGTAAGATAACTTGATACCATTAAATCCACAGTACTAAAGCTCTGGATAAAAGATCCACGGGTCTTGGGAAAGCTCTGGGTGAAAGCTGAAATTTTTCTTCTCCCTTTATTAACATCTTTCAAGTACCCCTTCCAGCCTCCTCATGTGCATCTATAACTTGGCCCCTCAGTCTGATCTTTCTGGAGGGAAGGGGCTTTTTTTCAGGGGACATCATTCTTGGAATGAGGTGTGATAAAGAGACTGCTGAGAATAGGACTTCAGCTGCAGGTGATATTGGGTTCCTCTCGCTCCCCACACCTGGCGTTACCTCAGCATATCACTTTCTGCTTCCCACTCCCCTCTACAAAACCCCTAACCCACAAAAGCCTCAACTGCCTGAGAACTCTACCCTTCTCTAGTACCTTCCCAGGGAATGGATGATCAGGATAAAAGGAGAGAAAGCAATGCACTAATGCACTTTCAGCCCTGCCTTTCGCCACGGCAAGAGCTGAGGGACACGTCACCCATAGCTGCAATGTCTCCCCGTGCAACCAAGTCCTTGGCTTCACCCCTCAGAGGAATAACGCTAATGACAGTGGTCTGAGTGATAACGCAGCTAAGTACTGCTGTGAGCACTCAGCAAGAGCTGCTGGGACTGCCTCTGATTTGTGTACAAAAGCAAACTGCTTTTGGTTATCTACGACGGTGCATGTTCTGACTGAAACATTTCTCATGGTTGAAGCCTTTACGAGGGCTCTCTTCACTGTGGAACCCGCTGTGGTTTGTATCTGAGCTCCTTCTGAGACGTTGTAATAGAGAATCTAACAGGGCCTTCCCTCCCTGTTGCGCATTTTCTGAACTTATAGGAGCATAGTATCTGTAGCACCTTTGCCATATACAGTTGAAGGAAGCAAAAGGCTGAAAATTGTTAGGGAATAACAGAGATATAAGGCCCTTCATATTGTTTTCTTGGGATGCCAGGCTAGCATCGGAGGTTAACTCTTGTCACCTCGCTCTGCTCCAGTTTTCTGTCAAATCTTCTTTCTGCAAAGCAGCAGCCTTTTTTCTCAGCTGGCTTGTAAGCTTGGAGAAGGTGCCTTCCTGACTGCAAGGACTTGAGATTTCAGCTTAAGGCACCACTACTTCTCGAAGACTTCATCTGAGGAGGAAAGGTTTCAGCGTGACACTTAAAAGCTCGCTTATTATTCTTTTATTTATTTTTTTTTCACACAAACTGTCAAAGCACTTTGGAGGCAGACTGTTTTTTATTTTAAGAGAGGATACAACAAAAGACAAAAAAGCGATCTTAGTTCCACACTAAGCACTTTTCTTACCAAACTACTGTCAAGCGCGCGTTAAAATATGCTTCCCCCACTATACATATACCATTTCGGTGATTGCACCGCGAGCGATGCCAGCACTCTGAGGAGAATTTCAGAGAACCTGGAGCCGCTGTGGCGATGAGTCACCGAGGACTCCCACAGGAAACCCTCCACGCTCACGGGGAAACACTTGGAGCGCCCCGTTGGAGGTGGCGAGCCCTCCTCTGCCCGAGGAGGGTCCCTCAGACGTGCGTGGCAGCCAGGGATGGGAGTTCGGTGCTGTTTTGAGGGGAACGGACGCGTTTCTCAATCAAGGCGAGCAACGAACGCGTTGTGGTGGGGGAGCCGGCCCCGTACCCTCACAGCCCGCCCGGCGGGGTCTCCCGGCCGGGTATCCCCTCGGCGGCCGCTCCCCGCCGGTTCCCCCCCGGTTCCCCCTCACGCCCCCTGCCCCGGCCCGGCTCGGCACGGCCCGGCGCTACCCGGCATGCCCCGCGCCGGCGCAGGCGCGCCCGGGCGGCCGCTGAGGAAGAGGAAAATGGCATAAACAACCCCGGGAGCGCCGAGGAGCCGCCGCCGCCGCCCCCGGCCGCGCTGAGAGGAGCGGAGGCTCCCCCCCCCCGCCCCCTCACCCTCCTCCTCCCCCCTCCTCCTTCTCCCTCCCTCCCTCCCTCCCTCCCTCGGAGCCGCAGCCCGGGGTGACGGCGGTCCCCGCGCCCCTTCCCGCTCCCCGCCCCGTCCCTCCCTCCCTCCTTCCCCATGGTGCCGACCCCGGCGGCGGGGCGGGTGCCATGAACAGCAGCGGCCTGCCCTGCTCCTCGCCCTCGCCGGTGGTGGGGCCGGTGGCGGCCGGCGGGGCGGGGACCGGCGGCGTTAGCAGCAGCGCCAGCAGCGGGGCCGTGAAGCTCAAGTTCTGCCGCTACTACGCCAAGGACAAGACCTGCTTCTACGGCGAGGAGTGCCAGTTCCTGCATGAGGAGCCCGGCGCCGCCGCCGCTCCCCTCGGCGGGCTCCCCCTCGGCATCCCCCCGGCGGCCACCGCCGGGCCCGGTTACTCGCCTCACGGGGCCAGCCCGGGCCCGGCGGCGGCGGCGGCGGTGGGGCCTAAGAAAGCCGAGCTGGGGGCGGGAGGCGGCGGCGGCGGAGGAGGAGGAGGAAGCGGCGGCGGCGGGGGGCTGGACGGCCCGCGGCTGGCGAGTGAGTGGGGCCGGGGGTGGCCCCGGGGCTGTGGGGAGTGGGTGGGAGATGGGGGGCGCCCCGGTCCTGCCGGGGAAGCGGCTCCCGAGCGTGCTGTGGTGCTACCGGAAACAAATAACAGCCATGGTGGCGGCGGGGCCTCTCCCTGCCCTCCCCCGGGCCTCCCCGGCCGCCTGTCTCAATCCCCGGGGACGTTTTTTGGGGTTCCCCCAGCCCCCCCCCCCTTCTCCCCCCCCACCCGGATGCGGTGCCTCCATCTTAGCCCCGTCCGCCAGGGGCAGACCGACGGGGAGAGGGGACGGGTGTGGGGTAGGGTGTGGGGAGAAAGGGCAGGAGCCCCCCTTGAAACGGGATGCTGGAGAGGGGATGCCCTCCTGTCCCCCTCTTGGGGGGCTCCTGGGCATTGGCTGCCCCTGGTGCTAGGTTTGGGGTGTCTTTAGGGAGCCCCCCCCCAGCTGGGGAACCGCTCTTGCAAGGGTGGTAGCGCAGGGGCAGCTGCTGCCTGGTGTGCTCCTCCAGGCGACCGGAGTTGGGTCTCAGCTGTTGGAAGTTTTGAGCCTTCCCCTTGAAATATTATTACATCGCAGGCGCGTGTCACTTTGTAAATCCTAAAGTTGTAACAATTTAGATGCGTGCAAGCCATCCGCTGCTGCAAGGAGAAATCGCTTGTAAATTTTTTCTGACTTTTTCCTGCCTTCATTCCCTGCTTGCCCTCACCTGGTAGGGGTTCAGGGTTCCTGTGTGCATTGCAGGGCAGTTGCTGGTCAGTTTCGTGGTGGCTGTATAGATGCTGATTGTAGCAAGCTGGTTTTAAGAACAATTCGGTTTGTAGTGAAAGCAGCAGCAGCACTTGAAACAACAAAGTCCAGCAAGCTTTTAAAGCTTCTTCAGAAATGTCACGCTCTAAATGAATACATTAAGCTTGGTTGCATTATTGATTTCTGTCATAAACCTGGTATTTGTTTACATTAAGTGACTCAACAGCTAAATGGCCACAACCATGCTTTTGCTGAAATTAAGATGCAGCCGTGCTTTTGCTGAAATTAAGATGCAACCATGTTGAACATCCTGTGTATAGCTCTCAGCGCTCAATATGTTTCAGGTACTTGTAACTGCTTTTTCACCAGGTGTAGTGAGCTCGTGCCATTGAGCGATGTTGTCTGTGTAGTTGGTAGCTGGACAGTGCCTTGTATTAGTACAACACTGTCATGTCTACTCTTCCAGGAGAATCCTAAAACATAGAATTGCTTAATGCTTTCTGTTAAAAGATACGATTTTTGATTGTTTTATCAAACTTCTGTTGTTCAAAGTGAAGTCTATGCTGCTTTTTTTTTTTTTTACGGGTAGATGGGAAACATTCAGCAGTGATCATTTGATCTCTGCTTGTTTTTCTTTTGAACAGAATTAGGCGTGAGATGTGTAGGTGAATAAAAATGTAAAAGTAAATAGTTAAAATCTGCTAAGCTAGTGTATCCAGGCTTGTGGAGAGGGTTTATAAGCTGACTTGGGGATAAAAGCTTCTATATGAGGGATTTTCTTCACTTGTTCTCATAAGAAAGAACTCTAAAAGTTGCTCAAGTCCAAAACCTAAGAAAAAAACTCAGTTTGTGTGTGCTCAGCAGTTGATATTGCTGAGCAGTTAAACTATTTGGAAACCATGTGTCTGAGTATGTATCAGCCTGTCAGAGGTTTAAAACTGCATGGAGCTCTCAGCAGTTGCCCCTGTTATGAGGGCACCAAGAATGGGCAAACTCCCTGCAGAGTTATCAGTGATTCCCTGCAGGGAAAGACACCTCGCTTGAAGTTACAGGAGGCAAAGGCTTGGACTAGTAGAGGAGGGTCTTATATCAAGGAGTCTAGCTGGGAAAAAAGAGTAAGGAGAGGAAGGAGAGACAAATTCTAAGTGAAGAGCCTCAGAGTGGGCCCAGTCTTGCTTCTAAGCTTCCTTGCTTCAGTATGCATTTGTGAAAGAAATAAGGAAGGTATTCGTTCAAAATCTGGAGCTGACCGGTATAGCTACTGACAAGTTCATCTCTTAAATTCTCATTTTGCTGATGGCCCACGGTGTTACTAGTACAATTTCCAAGTGGATGGAATGAAAGCTTTATTTTTGCGGATGTAGGAAGCTATATATCAACTTTTATTAAACAGTAAAGTTCTGGGTTAAAGAATGTGGAATTAGGAAGTGCCAAAAAGTATCCTTCCTGTGCAGTCTCACTGCCCGTCTTCCCTAATGCAGAAGTATCGGGGTGGTCTCCAGTTAGGCACCTGCGTGTGCTGCCTTCTCTCCCTTCTTCCTCACTGGACCCCAGCATCATTCAGTGCACGGAGCAGATAAGAGCAGATAATGCTCATTGAGTAATTAACTGTGCAGTCCTATTTATTGTTAAAAGTGGGTCAGCGCCTCATTCTAACATGCGTGTTACTCTAATCCTGCTTTGAGTACAGGATTATTAATTTGCTTATAGGTTTTTCTGTAGTAATCACAAAGACTCCCCAAATACTGACTTGTTTTCAGAACACAGGTGATGGGAACATTGATTGACAAGGAGAAGAACAGCAAAAATGCAAGAAATATTCCAGGGCAGAAGTATTCCAGTACAAGGGTATCAAGTGAAACAAGCAGGTGACATGTCCAGAGCTAACCAACAGAGATTTCTTCACACGACGTGTGGTTAAACTGTTCTGTGCCAGAGATGGTTTAGATACTAACATCTGACAGGGGTTCAAAAAGTCATCAGATATTATTGAAAAAAACTCTGCCTTGGACTATTAAATGTGGTAAAAAATCATTTCTGAGTCAAACTCATTTTCTACCACGTATAGTTGAGAGCCTCCAGGGAACCTCTGCCTCATCCTCACCTCGAGTTTATGCTTTTGTCTACACGCCCACCATTGTCCAGCCTCAGAGGTGATGCAGAAGGCTAAATGCGTCTTTGGCCTGACTGCTGTGGCTTTTTACGTTCTCGGGGAATGAGACTGACCGTGCTGATGAACTCCATCCACTTTCAGAAGGTAGCACCCCTGCCCCTAAAGCACTTTGCGTTTGGAGCACACGTGTTCAAAGCACTGCTCCTGCTCTTTTGGTGCTGTGAGTGCTTGGCCTCCTGGGTGCAAGGTGTCCAGCTGCCTGTCTGCAAAATAAGAAGCACAGCTGCTAACTGCCTGACCAAAGTTTGATTTTAAAGAGAAGTCCTTTTCACATAGGACCTCTAACCAAAAAGGAAGGAGAAAATATCAGAAAAGGTTTCCTTGAGATTTGTTAGTGGCCAAAACCTATGTACAGCGGTCTTGTGATAGCCACAAGTCCTGAGTGTCAGCCCAGGTACCGGGCAGAAGAGCAGTGGTATCTAACCTGAGAGGACTGTAGGAGTGGAGATGGGGGAAATTACCATTCCTTGGCATTTGGGGGGAAGGATATGACCAACAGGGTTTTAAGGAGCAGCTCAGGAAAGGATAGGTGAGAGGCATGAGAAATTTCTCCTCCTGTGCCTGCTCTCTGTGCTGTTTGAACCTTTACAACTTGTGTAACGAGCAGATTGGCAGCCTGCTGCTGGCTCGTTCCCGGAGCACTTGGTGCCATGCGAGGGAGGGTCTAAAGAGAAAATTGTCGCTGTTACTAAAATCTATCATGTCTGTACATAAGCTGGACAAGTTAAAGCTGTACAGACAACTGCAGTTGTGAAATTATTCGAAAGTGAATAAATACAAATGTAATACTCTTCTGCACACGGGCCTCACAAAAGCTGTATTGCACTGATAGAAGCGTTTGCTGCTTGCTACAGTGCTTTCTGTGCTGTGAAGCACACGATACACGGCAGTAACCGTGAGTGCTGACTCTTTAGCCTGGTGCCTGACTTGTCTGAGCGCAGCCCCGGAGGAGGGCCGATGGGCTGAGCACTGCAGGCGTGCTCAGCTCTGCCGCAGCGGGCTCCGGTGCTGCTGTCCACTGAGGAGCATGCAGGAGCTGGCCACGGGCACGGTGCTGCCGCTGTCTCTCCTTCCCAGGCTTCTGAGTCTTGTTCTCTCCCAAAAAGCCTTCCTCTAGGAAAAAGGTGTTTAAACCAGGCCCCTATTTCCATAACATACCCGCAGTACTGCTCTGTTTCTCCACAGCTGCTGAGGAAACCTGTCTGCGCGTAGGCTTTGTCCGTGAGGAGGTGGAAAGGAGGACAATGAAGGCTTGGGTTGCGTTGGGTTAGCCTAATAAAAGCATGATTGCTGTTTTCACAGCCCACAAGCTGTGTGTTAGAAGGCCAGTCAGAGCAGCAGTGGGTATTGACGGCCTCTGTAGCAGCTCTGTATGCAATCACTTGGCAGTTAGCTTAGTGAGAATTAGGGCTTAGGTTTTGGTAAATCCATAAATAGGCTAGGCTTGGGATGGGAAGAGCCATACATTTGTGTTTTTTTTTTTTAAAAGGTGTTTAAGTCTCTACCAGCCCATTCTTCTTCAAACTAAATGAAATAGCGGATATAGAGAAAATGGGAAGATAAGCCATTCAGCAAAATAGATATTAAAGGTAATCTGTTGGATTATGCTTCTTAACGCAATGAAACAATGGTCAGGATTATTCTAAATACGGATTTTTTATCATCTCTGGTAGTGTTTGAGTATTTACAGCTTGAAATATTTAGAAACAGGCGTCTCAAACTTTTTAATGTAAAGATATTGGTGGTGTGCCGCGTGCTAGTCACTTTTTCCCTGGGTTTGTTTCTTCTTTGCTTGGGTACAGAAAACAGGTACTGTAGTCAGGAGAGAGGGTTGAGAATTCCTTCTCCAGGCCTGCTTGTTTTTTTAGCAAATGATGCTCTTTAGTTGTCATATACCTCTTTCCTTATTAGAGAGATGCCTCATGTTTTAATATTCCTGATGCCTTTTCCAGGAGCTGATAGAAGATACAATTTTTGCTTTGCTCTAAATCTTTTTTTTTAAAGACATTGGAGACAAGTCTGAGAATTGACGAGACATTTGGGACAGCTGGAGACTGTTAAATGATTGAGAATTGAAGACTTAAAAACAATAACAAGTTAGGAGATGCATGGGAGTAAATGAAAATTGGTGAATTCACTTAATCACCTCTTGTTTCATATATCAACAGCAGAAATTGGGAAATGATAGGCATGGATTTTCTCTCACTTTTGTGTTTCATGTGGAAATGGGGAAGAAATGGAAAGCTTATTGGAGGGGTTAATGAAAAGAGGAGAAAAAAACTTTTACATCCCCAAAGTTATTTGGGATATATAAGGGGGCATGTGAACATTTATATATATAAACATATATTTGGGATATATAAGGGGACAGTTTCAGCATGTGAAATTTCCAGGAAAAAATAAAACGTGCTATTGTGCTTGAAGCTGATTTTTCTGTATTTATATACTTTGGGGGGGGGGGTTCTTTATTGGGTGAGAAAACATTCAAGTCCAAATATTGCACAGAAATTACAGATCCCTTGGGAGTATGGGTACTTATTTGTTTCTGGTAGTACCTACCACGTGCTGGGTATCGAAGTACATGACAATGGCATTATTACTGTTTTGATTGTTTTCCTCTTTCAAAGACAAAGATAAAACTGTGTTTGGGGGGGGGATAGTTATAGACATCTTGTGAGCAAACTCAAAGGTGATAATTGCTATAATAATTTGAAGTTTTGATGATGTTTTTTAAGATACTGAGCATCCCCATTTAGTTTCTGTCTAGCAGTTATTAGATAACTGATTTTTTGTAGGTATCACTGTAGGAGTGGGCCTGCAGGAAGGATTTGAATGCACAGAAAATAGTGACCTTGGGGACCAGCTCAGAAAGAGCTCCCTGTGTAAGGAACCACCTAGAAGCAAATTTAGACTGCTGCGGGAAAAATGGACGAATGGTAAGTGAGGTTGGGGTGAGAAATGCAGGGAGAAGCAGTTCTGTAGGACCTCAGAAGCTGAAAAAACTCTTGGTGTCGAGGCAGCTGATGGAAAGGGGGTCAGTGGAGGGATTTAGATAGTAAGCTGATGTGGCTGATGTTTTCCTTATCTGTTGTTTTCTGGTAATGATGTAATACATTACGCTGCCTTAAAAAATGGTATAGTGAATCGCTGTGTATTGAAGATGAGTTGGTACAGATCACGCTCCGTGCATGTCTGTGCTCCATCAGTCTCTTGGGAGTTAAGTTCTGATGGTATGATTGTTTTGTCTGATCTTCAAAGATATTTTGTGTTTAGATCTTATTTGTATCATTTTGTTTGCCTCCTTATGGCCTTTTATTCCTTTTTTTCCTCCCTCTGAGAATTGAGATTCAGAAAACAAATACTTAAATATGAAAGTGGTGGTAGAGATATGCGTTGTAGATGTTGCAGTGAGGTGGGTTATGTGATAAGAAATCCCTGTAGTCCATGGGTAGAGTCCCTCTGTGTCAATTGTTCTAATGCTGATGAAACTGATGGGAAGATCTTCCCTTTCTTTTGTTTTCTCCCTCCCACTCCCATAAGGAATAACTTGGACAGGGTGTTTGGACATCATCTTCCTTTTCATTCAACTGTTTTTATATAAGAAGTTGAATTTTATGTACAGGAAGGAGGCTGTTAAAAAACAAATGTGTGTTTTGAAAAAAATAATGTGGTATATCGAAAAAATTGATGCAATACATCAGGAATTATGAAATGGTTTGGAGGTTTATTCTGAAAGCTTTGATATTAAGTGATTTCCATAGTTGGAATTGCTGTCTCTGATAAGAGTACTTCTGATGGCTCTTTTGAAAAAGTATCATTTTCAATTAGTTTTATCACTGTGCTTTTGGACTCGGTCCATGAAAAGGAGTCCTGCTGCTCTGGATGCTGTACAAAGATTTTTGCAGAGCAAAAGGATGGCAGCTATACTTTTTGGGGGGCTTTATCAGATGCTTGTATGATATGTGAGATAAAATTAAAAAAAAAAAAAAAAAAGGCAGCCCAGTCACTTAATATTATGGTAAGGATTGCTGTTTTCCCTTGCTTGCCCATGAATATCTCATCACTTAGTGGGAGTGTTTGTAAATAAGGCAGCATTTCCCAAACTGTTTTGCTTCCTGTCTGCCTTTCAGCCAGCTTGGTTCGTTTGTGCTGTCTGCCCTCCAACTGCACTTCCATTCACAGCATCCTAGCGCAGTGATGTGCTCCTGCTCCTCGTGCCTGGGGGATTAGCTCAGGTTCTCTGTCCGCTGTCCCTATTTCAGTGATTCCTAGGTTGGTTTTGGAAAATTAAATGCATTAAAGGAGAGAGAAAATAGGACCAGAGAATCTACTTTCCCTAGCAAACTGAAACAATAGTAGTGACACTGTAGGGAAAGCAACACCAAGATGCACCTGGCACTATGTATAGTGCTCACGAGGTATGCAGCAGGGCTAACACCTCAAGCACCTGTTTCCTGATACCAACCTAACAGTACAAAGCAAAATAGGACAAGCATAAGTTCCTCTGACACCGCAGTGCTTCTAGAGCACTAAAACTACTTTTCTAAGTCTTAAGTGACTTGCCATTCGTGGGCATTATATAAAAGTTTTATTGTTTTAGTCTCAGTGTTAGGATGGCTATCTCAGTGTAAAATTCCACTGGAGATACGGCACTGGAGTTCTTACTGCTTTATATCTAGTTGAGATAACACCTTGTTCTTTGTGTGCACGTGTACAGTGAACATATGATTAAGTTTACCAAGCTGTGTTGAGGTGAAAAGCGCCTGTAGTTGTGGCTGCTCTGGGAGCTGAAATCAAGATTACCTCTATAAATATAAGCTTTTTTTCCCCCAGCATAAAATAATTATAGTACAGTTTGCTAGGCAGTGATAGTAGCAAAATGGATTATTTCAATCTGTTTTATTATGTTGCCAGAAATCTTTAAATAGTTGTTTTGAAGACGATGTCAACAAAAATCTATTGTGATCTTACTTCAGCCCACTCATTTTTGGGCCAGTATATTCCATTACTGTAAGGGATCCTTTTTATATATTAAGAATGGCTTCCTAGATAACCAGTACTAATGCCAAGTTCATAAGAGAGGCCGTATAAGATAGTGCGGTATTTGTTTACTGTCCAGAATGAAAGTATTAGAAATGCCACCTTTTCAGATAGTGTTAGTATTTAGTGCTAGTATGACATGACGAGCATTAAACCGAAACCAGCTGAAACCCACTGATTCTGTTGAAATGTTTGTGTGGAGTTCATCACAGTAGTACTCAAGCACCTAAGCTGCGTTGAGATCCTTTGTACCTGAAAAAAGTCTTTGGAAAAAAAGTAAGGCAAAAATAACCATCTGTTTTTTTCTCCTCTTTGGTGCCTGTATCTGATGGGAAGCCTACTTTCTGCTAAATTTCTGTGGGTGATGAATTATATAAGACGATATTTATTTTTAATTGCAGTTGTCACATTAAGCTGCAGTGTTACTCATCAAGCAAAAAATTATTAGATAATGTGGATGTAAAATGTTAGAAAGCACCTTCTGAATTTCTCAAGATGTTTAAATTTCTTTCGAGAATTGCGAGGAAGTAACTTCTGGCTTTAATTTTGATGTTGTTCAGAAGTTTCTTCTTGTTCTTATGTATGTGCTTACCTAAAGTGTCAGCGTGTATTTTACCACTGGATTCTCAGTTTGCATAATTATTTGCATAATGTGATGCCTCCTGAAAAAGGAGACAATGCTTTCTGTTCCTTCATACATCCATCTTTTTTCTCACATCTGCCTAGTCAACCTTTCTAAATTTATAAGAAAGCTGTTACTTCTCTCCAAGGAAGAGTCCATTGAAAATTTATTGGACTTAGACAGGTGGATAATACTGTTACAAAACAAAGGCATGTTCCTTTGGCAAGAACAGCCAATTCCAGATTTTCTTTAAATTATTGTCTGAACTTACTTACCTGCAGTTATAGTGGATCTTTTAAAAGACGAAAAAATACAAACCTCAGTGTTGCGTTTGTCATTCTAATAGCATTATGTGAAAAATGTTTGGAAATGTGCTGTTATGGTAGGAGAGATGTGGACAGAGAAATCAAATGCAGGTTCTAATGTAAATGAGTAAAATGAATAAATTCATGAGAACAAAAATTTCTTAAGGACTAGAATCTTCATTCCAGTTTGGACTTTTTTTGGTTAGTTTTGTTCTTAATACCACGCCGCGTGTGTGGTGAAGTCTACACATTTCTGCTTGAAGATCTCCTGTAGGTTACTAATGATAAATGGCTTTTCTCTTATGCTCTCAACTGCCTTGGTCTTCCAGAAGCAAGTGAGAATTTACGATTTGCCAAATATTTGGCAGAAAGAAGATAAGTGCTTTCTATTTCTCCTGGAGAAGGCCAGGTGCCAAGTACAGTACAGCTGCCTGTGCTGTTCAGGTATTTGCTGAACTTTCATCGCCGCCGTTAACAGCTGAACGTCCCTCCTTTGAGCAGAGATGGAGTACGTGGTCTTGTTTGTTCTTACAGGCAATGCAGGGATTGCTTTTTCCTTTGTACCTATATAAGCTTTGTCTTTTCTGTTAATTTTCTTTCTTCTTGCTATAGGGAAATAAATTTAAGGAAGCTAGATCTGAGTTTTCCTTCGAAGACAATCGTTACATGCATCGCTTCTGGAGAACTCTGCTCTAAATATGGGCTATTGCTAAGAAAACTGCCCTCTGCTCTAGCGAGCTTAACTTTTTGATGTTTTTCTGGTGGAATGTTTTCTTGAAGTCTTGGTCCTTTAACTAGAGGTGTTTTCCAGACTGTTGGGAAGTTTATTCACTTTGTTAGGTTAGTGCAGCAGGTGGAGCATCGACAGAGTTCAGCGGTACAAAGGTGGATCAGCACTCAAGCACAGCAATTTGTGGTAGCCCTGCAAGGAGTCTATCAGCACAGCCAAACCGCTGGACTCGAGAGAGAGTCTTCACGCAGCTGGATAGCAGAAAATGCTGTGGAGTAGCTTTTCCTGTCTGAGGAGCCCAGTTATAAATCAGTGCGTCAACAGGAAGCCTAAAGCGTAGTTCAGAGCAGCTTTGAGTGGCGTGGATTGGCTTGTGCAGCAAATGCTGCTGCTTTCCCGCTGCTGGCACTTGAGCAGTGTTGGGGATCACTGTTGTGCTGCACGGCAGTGTCCTCTGCAGTGCTCAGCCCTGGGAGTGCTGCAGGAAACCTGCTGCTGCTTGCAGCTTGAGCCGCATGGCACTACGGGTGCCTCGTCTTGACAAGAAGAGCATCTGGTCCTGCCTGCCTGTTTTTGCCCTAGCGAGGCTACCTGCGCTGGCTCCAGTGATTGATTTGGATGCGACGGGGTGACTGCAGCTGTACCAGCTGTCCTGGCTTACTGGAGCTGAGCCGGGGGGTTTATTTCATACAACTGAAGCTCTTGCCTTGCTGCATGTGGCGAAATAACCACTTGAAAGTTTTCCACTTTCCTTTTTCCAGTTTTGATGATTTTGCGTATTAGCTCTATCTGTCCAAGAGAAATCAAGCTAAATGGGTTGTTGCATTGACTCTAGTGTAGTGAGGAGCAGTGGGAGAGGTTGAAACGATCAATTTTCTGTTAATTGTTCGACAGACTGAAGCATCTGAGAACTGGTTGTGTAATCTAAGGGAGGCGCTCGCTGTAGTTTGTTTAAAGATTGGATGTAATCTGAAGTTTGACAGAAATGGAAGATGAAATGGCAGATATACTGCTCAGTTGATATAGTGTACCTTGAAATGATGGTTGTTCCTGAAAATTAAAGCTTTTCACGGGCTTTTACAGTCAAGAATCTAGTATCAACACTGCAGCAGTTCCTGATAATGGTTGAAATGCAGTCAGGGAAAGCTAGATAGGAAACACATTTTTAAGAATAAGTATTAAAAAATGCAGTGTGGACACTAAATTTCTGGGCAGACTAGGCTGCAACTACTCATTACACATGGATCTGCTATTTTTCAATTTTCTCCTGAGAAAAATCCTAGGACTTTCTCATGATGCTAGAAAACGATTGTGTTAAAATGCCAACCTTCACATGATGAGTTAGGGCCTGAAAGTAGCAGGTAGGAGAAGACAATAACTGGTGTTACTACAGACATTATTAATTTTCCTGGTACAATAGCTCAATCACAGACTACTTTTTTTTCTAGTCTTCAGCTTCATTTAGGGAATTTAAGTTCAAAAAGTAATGCCTTAACCTGAAGAACAGCTTTGTCTTTTTTAGGGCTATAATGAGAGGACTTCTGAAATTTCTACATGGCTGCTTCTTTGAAGTTTTGAAGGAGTAACCAGTTAATGGATGGTGAAGACAGTTTTATTGTCCTATTCTCTCAGCTGTTTAAAAACTTTTTTTGGAAATCTTCCTGTTGTACTTCATTAGTAATTAAGCATCTTTAAAGTCCCTTAGGTGTTTCTCTCAAACCTGCAGAGCATACAAACGATGTTCTGGATTTAGCAGTGGTACTTCAAGAATTTTTTTCAACTGCAAAGCTCATCTGCCTGCAGTACGGATGCTGCTAGTGATCCTGGTCTTCCAGTCCTTCCTATGACTGCATGTGGCTGTGGTTCTTTTGCTGTTTTCTGCGCATATAGCATAGAAACAGCTTCCCAGGTTACACAGTCTCTTTTTGGAGTGGAAGTTCCCATTCTGGTGAGACCTTAGGAGTTATAATTTGCATGCCATTAGCTCTGCTACAGAGTTCCACTTTATTTCCCTTGAGGATTTGGGACAGGAAGCTGTTTCAGTGTGTCACCAGCTGGCTGGAAGTCCATGCAGAAGTTCAAGTTGGATAGTTTGGTACAGGATGTTCTTCTTAGTTGGATGTGTGCCTTTCTACCTTAGAGCTACCAATTACTCATGTCTGTTGGCTTGCAGTGGCCTGGACGTACCGATTAGTGTCTTTATAATTTGCTGTGGGTGTTTTTGCGGAAGCTTAATTTGAATTGCAGCGTGTGTACAGCTGTAAAGTCTTTTTTGTTATCTGAGTAATACCTGCTTGAGTGTTTTGTGTTAATTATGACTGCTGCTGGTTGTGCTCTGTAGTCTCATAGAAGTGAATTCATTTATTTGTGCTTGTGTGTCGAGCCCATTACTTCCAGGCACGCAATTTCGTGGGATTAATTTCTTCAGTTACATCCTTCACACTTGCTTTCATTCCAAAGGAGGTTTTAGCCACTTTTCATAAAACTGTTGCCACTTCGTGTAGTACAAGATAATGAAAATAGCAGTAGGCTCTTAAGGAAGCTTTAAAAGTATTTCTGCGTTGTATGGGAGGACTTGAGATATTTTTAAATGTATGTTTTGTGTGTTACCCTTCAAAAGAACAAGTACATCCCCTTAAAAACTTTACTTGACACACACATTTCTAGGATGTAGGCTTTGTTTGTTTGCCTTTTATTTTTTTAGTTGGTTGATTATTTTTTGATATCATTACATGTTTTGTTGTTACTGTTTGTAAAGTTCAAACTCATAATTTCCCTCAAAACCTTTCGCTTTTCTGCCTCTTTCTGCGTTTGTATTATAAATCCATGCTGCATATTTTGTCGTTCAGCAACCTTGTTCATGATTTTATGCAGTTATGGTTTTAGTTGCTTTGCTGAGAAGTTAGATTTGAAGATTAGTACTACCAACCATCTCCAATTCCACACTGCCCCCACCCCCCAGCCGAAAAATTATAAAGATCTCAGCAAGTGAATTCATGGTGAACTACATTTGTCTGAAACATTTTTCCTTTTTCCTTTTAGTTCCTGGAATAGATGGCGGCGGGTTAGCTGATGCTAGTCTCACAGATTCCTACTTTAGCACCAGCTTCATTGGCGTTAACGGATTTGGAAGTCCCGCTGAAACCAAGTATCCCATGATGCAGGTAATGGCAGTGAATTGTGTGGTGTTTCATTAGTTTTGGCTGGCGTTACACCAAGAAGGGAAAACTGTCCAAGGGTCAGGAAAAATGCAGTGCTCTGGTATGTGTCATCTCGCAGGGTATACCGAGTCTACTCGTTTTAATCTTGCTAATGGAAATGAAACAATATCATTGCTTCACAATTAGCCTGGTTTTGTTGGCACTTATTTCAGCTGTTGGATTAGGCATTGCCATGTACATTAACTCTGTGCTTCTAGATATCTTTTTATGTTCATATCTAGTTTTGATAGCCTTCCACTAAATATATAAATACTAGATTTTGAAACATTATGAAGACCAAAAGTCACTAAAGCAAAATGTGAACTGTTAAACCAGTAAATTACCTGACAAAAAAAAAAATCAGAATTTGTAAACTCATTCTCTGGTAGCATTCAGTGATGTTGGTTACACATTTAAGTCCTAAAATGATTTTTTTCTATATATACTGCTCTGTGGACATAGGCATAGGAGTTTCCATGAAGTGGAATTATGGTGTAGGTAGTAGTATGCAAAAATTTACAGCAAAAGGCTGTTATTTAAAACCTAAATGAGTTTCTGTTGAAGCAGCACACGCGATACTATAGTAATTCCCTCAAACTTATGCTGTTTAAAAGCAGAGATGGTCTCTCCCTGTACTTAAAGGTTTAACAAACCAGTTTCTGGTAAATGAAAGAGAGTGCAAGTCAAATAGTTCCCACTGAGTCCTGACAACAGCTCTCTTCTTTTACATCAAGGAAACTCTCCTTATGAGCTTACTTTGATCTCAATTGTGGCTGTATTATGGATCGAAAAATAACTCGGCAAAAGGTGGGAAATAATTAGGTGTGTGCTGTTTCTTAATGCATGTTTTCAATAAGGCTGGATTTTTTTTCTCATTCAGTGGAATTGTAAAACCATGGAAATGTTTATTACTGATAGTGATGCATGTTTTAAAAAGAACATTTTAACCTCTGATTCCAGAGGGTGCTGTTGAAGCTGGAAGTTAGGTTATTTATTGTTCGTACAGTTACAGATTTTGTTCTAATTTAGGTCATATTGTGTCCTTTCAGTGCAAAGTTATGTTTTGTATCCTTAAAGTGTATTCTGCAGCAGCACTTGTGTCTTTCTAAACACAACATTTTAATTATAACTTTTTTTGTAGAAATGTGATAAGGAATGCATCTAACATGAACACTCATGGGATTTTTAAATACTAATGCCTGTGAGATTAGAGTCAAAACGTTACGTTTCGTTTTGAGAAAACAGGAGAAATTGATGTGCTGCTTACCCATTGGAGGCTAAAGAAAAGAACTTCCGATGATGGATTTCGTTATTTTTGGAAAGAGTGCTTATGGGCATTGAACTACAGTTTAAAAACCATTCTTAATTTTTTTTTTAATCATGTAATTCAGGTTCTTACTTACATAGGTAAAGCTGGTAACATTGTCTGTTTTGAGTGCCAGTCAGCTTCTTAATTCACACCATACCAATACATTTTATCCACTTGTAGTATAGCTTTCCATGTCATTTAGCTCTTTGGAGAGCAAGGTGAGGGAAAAATCTTGGTGACTTTTGTTTAAATAATAGCAATGCTTTATAGTTTGGAACAGAGGCTTTAAGTGTGATAGATTGGTGGTTGTGTCACAGATACACATTCTGCTTTCTTTCGGCAAATTTGCCGAGATTTGGTCACTTGACAGCTTTGCAAAACTGGTTTATATAGACACACTGGAGACTTACTAGGTGCTAGATGATTTCCCAAAGATGTAACCTGCACTGGCATGTTCCAGCTTGAGCACATTCCTGCTGCTACAGTGTTGCCCTAGTGTAGGCCTGGCCTGAACACCAAGCAGGAATGCTGATCTGATTTCTTTTTTTTTCCTTTTCTTCCACTTCAGACTGAAGCAGCATGGAAGTGGGTCTGTATTTAGTGGGGGAAAAAAAACCTGCATGTCTATTAATTATATCGGAGGGATGTGTAAGGGCACAGAGACTTATGCTGTGGGCTTAGTGAAACTGAGCTGAAGATGAGTGAATGAAGAGCTGGGAGGACAAGTGGAAAGGAAAGAGCAGGAGGACTGGAGATACTTACAGAATGGAGATTAGAATTGCATGAGTAAAATGCATACAACTTGGGACAAAGAAACAAGCTGGCATAATGCAAACTTGGGTCAAAGCAGAGTGAACAGAACACATCTGTGCGCATATGCCTTTCCAGGTGCTTGAATCAAACTGAGATACTGCAAGTTTAGCTTTCTGTTCTTAATGAAATATCAGAAATCTGCTGCAAAATGTCTAATTAGCCTCTGCTTTGCTTGTGCAGATGAAAACGTCTACACCTATGAGTTACTTATTCATCTCTGGTAGATCTGTGCAGTTCACAAATAGATGCATCGGTGATGTAATATGAGGAAAGTTTTTTTCAGCTTGTTTTTTAGGACTGGGGAAGTTGCATAGACAGCAAAATAAACACAGCTAGAAGAAACGCTAGTTAAGATACAGTTAAATTTTAAGAAATGTTAAGGTCAGGCTGCTGATGCAGCCTTGAGGTTATTATATTGAGGTGTATTCTCCATAACGTTGTGTCTTTTCAGTAGAAGAATTATAATTAGGACTTAACTCGAGACAGACTGCATGGTGCATACGTAATGAGCATCTGTTTGATAGTTGATTAAGTGTTTATTTCACTGTCCCATGAATGCTATTCAAATCTTTCTCTTAAAGACAGTTGGCAGCATGCACGTTGGTGTTATTGTATCTGATATTTACATTTCCTTTCAAAAGTAAAGGAATGCTTTCCTTATTAAAGAAGAAAGCTGCCTACGTTTTATAGAGGAATGGGAACAAAAAGGTTACAATAAAAACAAACAAAAACCAGTGCTGCTGCCCAAACCAGACTGCAGAGTTTCTCAATTTAACCTATACAGCTTGAAAGTAAGGAATGAAGATAGTGACCCCATGTAGAAAGCTCAGTTCAAGTGACGTAGCTGGCCCCAGTCTGGTGAGGATAGAAATAGTCAGTCTGTTGTGAGTAATGTTCATTTTCTTTCACTATGCAGTATTGTACAGTCCAAGCTTTATTCACTAGATGCCTTCCAACATTATCAGCAGGGATTCAGTACACGAGTCTTCCTGACTATTTCTAATTAAACTTCAGAATGCATTTGTCATGTGTAGGAAACAAGCCAGGTTTGTTGGAAAAGACTGATTGTGTATATTTGGGTTATCATAGCACATGTAATGGAGGCAAATTGCCTCAAGCAAGGTTACTATCCAAATTTTGCAGTCACCATGTTCTTGTGTGCAATACATTGTATTAGTCTTAAGTACGCAGCATAAGGAAGGAAAATAAAAGCAAATTGTACCGTGATGAATTAAGGAGGAAATATGTGTCTTTGAACATATGTAATGTGAGGTAGGTAGCGATCAGCATTTCTGCAGAGTTATCTTTGACTGAGATGTCATTTGTATGTGTTGAAGAGTGTTTTAAGAGGTCTAGAACTTTTTGTTGGGTTTAGACTAGTGGTGAAGATGCAGCTAGTTGTAATGTTCAATTTGCATTGGAAAAAAAGATGGCGGTGAAAATTCTCAGTACTGTTCAGAAGAGGCAGGGTTTTCAAAGTGGCCGTTGTTCTAATTCTTCTTGTTAGTTCCTTTCTAAAAATAGTAACTCTTTGCCTCATCCTACCACTCCTACCTCAAAATTCTTTGCTGTTAGCCAACCTTTTGTTGCCTCCTGTTGGTCTCTTCTGTTGTTACTGGCTAGCTTCCTATTGATTAATAGTCTCCTGTTGTCATCAGTTTGCATTTCCCTGTAATATGGTTTTGTTTCGTATGCCTTTTCTTCCCTGAATCTGCACGTTCCTTCGTATGCTGCATTTGCAGTGTTGGCTTCCAGCTTATCAAAGCGTCTATTTTCCCTTTTCTCCATAAGTAATAACAGAGCAGGCCTGCACAACACATGGCTCCCAGGCTGCACGCTGTCCCTGAAGCTGTTCTTTTCCTTTTTTTTGGCTTAGCAGCAGCCAAGAGACAGGCTGAGGTGTGGTTCAAGGAGCAGCTCGTTTCACTTGGCTTTCCCAGCAGTGAGGAGGCAGGAGCTGGCTGGCCGGGATGCCTCTAATGCTTGGCTGTTTGCTCAGGCACTCTGCGCGTACCACTCGGCGAGCTGGTATGTGTGTTCCTCTGGACCAGTCACGTTAGTACTGCCTCTTTACTAGCTCGTGGGTTGATCAAAGGTACAGGCGGTGTGGGAAGGAGTTTCAGTAGTATTATGTTGGGATCGTAAGAGGGCATGTGAATAATCTGGGAGAATGTAGAGCAGGATGAGGCAGAGGAACGAGCACCTTGATGTCAAAACTCCTAATATAATAGGATTGAGCAACCTGCTTGTAAGAGCATAAAACAGTAGAAAGTATCTTCATGTATATTGCTTTACAGAAATGTTTTTCTGTATTTAGATACGACAAGTTTTGTAACTACATGCCTTCCATTGGTCTGTGGGTTATGTAGAAAGTAAAAGCACTTTTTTTTAATTGCTGTAAAGAAAATAAAAAAGAGAAGCCGTCAGCATTAAAGTTGGCAAGGCCAAGCAATGGAGAAGAATGAGTCTTGCTTTTGCCATGCTAGTATTGGCGTACTAAGAGTTCTTGAAAAGCCTGAGAAGTAGAGATCCTCCTTGCTTCAAAGCCTTGCAGCTGAGTAAACACAAAGGCCTTTGTTCCCGTTGTTGCATCTGCCAGGAGCTGAGTAATAAAACTCTCCTTAACAGGAGCACGCAGGCTTGTTAATGTCTTCAATTTTTAACTGTTGAGAGCCTGGTGGAGCTATAGACATGCTATTTTAAATATGAAATTATGCGATTGTTTACATAATGCTTTTGGAAGAAGTCCAGTTGCTTTAGTTCAAACATCTGAGTGGGACGTGCTGTGAGTGGTGTCAAATATGCTAACCACCCAAGACAAGTTTTGGATCATTTAGAAACAAGAGCGAAAGGTATTGCCATTAGGAGGTCACAGAATGTGACAGCTAAACAATGGCTTGTTTGGTTGTGACAATCTTATTCTTTTGCAGTAGGACTTCTTTTATTGTTCAATTAACATTGTTCCAAAAATTAGAGAAATAACTGAAATATAATTCTGGTAGAAGAGTATTAAGGTAAAGAGAAGAACTTGTGACATGCTACAAAATATTTTGAGATAATATACTTAGCACAGGAATGAGTTTGAGGGAAGTTCTTGTTTTCTCAGGATTAAGTAGGGGAATGTGGAGACAGGGAATAACTGCCATCTCTTAGATATTTTGGGGAAAAGGTAGAGAAGAAAGCGAAAACTGAAACTTAATACAGGTCTTGTAATATAAAAATATTAGTTCTAATGGAATACTGCAAAGCTTTATTTATCCTCTATCTTGATGAGAATTCTGTAACTATGCTTTTTTGGTAGAGGGAGATGAAAGTGAAGTGAACTTGTAAGCACAGCTATGATTTTGGATTTTGCTACTGAATATTGAAGGGTGGAGGCAAGACTGTATACTTTTTAAAGGCTGTAATGTTTTTTACCTTCAAATTTCATTCTCTTCCTAGCAAAATATGCCAAGGAGGTATTGAAAAGTGTCTAATCCTCAAAGATTTTTAAAATAGCAACATGATATGGAAATTATTACAGTTTACTACTGCCAGTGTTGTCCTAGTCTGTGTTAAAATAATACTTTTTTTTTTATAAGACACGTTAACTTGAAACAGTTCTGAATAGGAAACTTTAGTAACCAACAGGCTATCTGATGTCTAGTAGATGAGATGATGATTGACAAAATTTTTGTTTTTGACACTGTACATTTTCATACAGCCTTTTTCTGAGAGGAGATTTGTTATTTTGATTATTCTTTCTTCAAGCACCGGGATTAAAAATTTCCAAAAGAGTTTATTCCCACTCCAGTATTGCTTGAATATTCAGGAATTAACAAAGTATTCTGAAACTTTTAATCCCTTTTTTCATGAAATTAAAGAGCCTGTATTTTGTCACTGATCGGAGCTTCAACTTTAAGCTGAAGCCTTAGGTTAAATCCTAGGACAGGAATTAATGTGACAGTTTGATTTTGTAGTAGCTTTCTTTTGAGATGTGAACAAAAACAACTTTTTAGTTGCCTTAGAGAGGTCCAGGATGTGTGCCAGGCAGCCTGGTTGAATTTTAACTACTGCTTAAAGAACCTCAATAAATCATAGCAATAGGCAGGCAAGGAATTCATATGGACCTGAGTGACATTGGTGTGGTGTTCGGTTGTGCCAAAGTTCTTTCTGTATTAGCTTCCATATGGTGAAAGTCATGATGCATTAAAATAAGTGAGAAACTTTGTGTTTGCTTGCCTTGCCTGGCAGGCTTATTAAGAATGAATAGTTCATTTTCGTCTGTTAATGGCTGCTCTTACCTTTCTGGAGCTTTCATCTTTTGAGCTAGAGGTTCTTGTGCTTGGATTCTTCTTAAAATTGAATTTGTATAAAAAATAGTTCAACGCTATTAAAAGATTGAGAAACATTATTTAGAAGACAAAACCTGTTGTCCAGAAACCAGAAATAGCAAATAGTGCTTGTTATATTTTTTATTTTTATTTTTTAAGATGTTTTCCTGTGGACTTAGTAAAAATGAGATAGAGAAATAACCCTACTGAAGACTAAATGCTTTAGAGTGTGGTGGAAGTCTTAAATATTAAAACACCTTAAAAATCCTTTGCTCACTACATGCAGGACTTTCATGACTAATGGTAAGGTAAGAAGCTTGTGCATGCGTAATAAATGTTGAACAAGATGAAAAATTCATGAAAGTGAGTGGTTAAGTGGTGTTTTTTTAACTTCATGCAAGCTGTGGCTTTCAAGCAGTTGTTAGAGCAAGAGCTGCCCAGGATCAGTAAGTTTTGTTTTTTCAGAATCGTGGCTCATGTGAAATACATTTATGCCTCAAACAAGCGTTGTCTTTGCAACAGCACATTTGATGTTTGTAGACTTAGGAAGGTCTTTGCACTGTGTTATTAGAATACTGAACAGTGTGTTCTGTTGCAATCTGTTTCCAGCGTGCACACTATATATCTTTTTATTGATTGTATCAGCACAGATTTTCATTATCGCAGTCATTTTCACATTTCAAGTCTGATTGAAAGTTTAGCTGCACTACTTGAATAGGAAAAATACTGTTGACAGAAAAGTGCTTGGTTCCCTGTTTTAGCCATAATCTTAACCATCTTCGATACCAGCCCAGATGTCAGTTGTATCTATCCCTGGTCTGACAGACCGATATGTTTTGCATTAAAATTGTTACAAATACCTGCGTGTCAGAAATAGACATTAACACTATCAATTTTTGTGCAAGTCTGGAAGATTTCCTTCACATTCCTAAACCACTTCCTCTTACAAGGATCAGTGTGGATGTATTAAATACTTAGGAAAAGATGCATAGTAGGGATACTGTTTTGTGAAAGTTTAACACCTTTCTGTTGCTTGACCAGGAAAGGAATATGATGTATGAACAGTTGAGCTACTATAATCCAGAAATTACTTATTTTTATGTATTCACTAGAAAATTTCTTACACATTAGTGTTTATATACTGGTATTTTACGGTTAGATTTCTACTTATATTTTGGAATGGAGAGAATAGGAGCAGTAATTTTACTATCAAAAGGACATACTGAATCAAGCCCGTGACCCCAGTGAGTTAGGAAACTTTGATTCAATCTCAGAACATGCTGTCTAGTACTGATCAGCCAGAGACTCGCTGTGACCACTTGGGTGCTGACCGGCTGATAATTACTTTAAGATCACTGTGCTTTTTGTACAAGACAGTATACTGCTAAAAATAATAAAATACCACAACTAACTTGTTATGTGACTACTAGAAACTGGTTGTTCTCACCAAAAAATACCAGCTACCAGACCGTGTGTAATTCTCTAGCTCTCTATGTATAATTTTTGCATTTGTCATAATAAGGAATGAAAGAAGTCTTATCTGTCTTTCAGCCTCTGGTAAACTTATCAATATTACAGAATGTTTGCAGTAGATGAGGCAGAAGCTAAACTCATCTTTTGTCTCTGTAAATACTGATTTGTTTGCTAAACACCTTGCTGAAAATAGCTAGTAATGAAAAGTTTAGAATTTGCTAGGCTATTTCCTGGACTTCAGCTGTAAGTTTGTTCTTGTGGTGGAGACAGTGGGATGAGCCTCCCTGAACTTGAGCAAAATTGTTAATATAGTGGGGTTTCACAAAATGTTACCCTGTTTTGTAGAAATCAGTAAACTGTTTCATTAGAGGCATCCTTTTTGTGGAAAGAATTACTTGTTGATCACTAGATGTTTAATGTGAGTTAGGAACATGAGACGAGTGGCATTAAAAGAGTGAAAGCATGTAACAAATAACGTTCCTCATTTAGTTCTTGAAAAAGATAGAGGTTAACACAGTATATACATATGTATATTACATGTTGTACATCTGCAAGTAATCTAGTACTGCTTCGTATAGTACTACCTACTCATACTGAATGAAGAGTTGTGTCAGAAGATCTCACAGGGCTTGCTGTAGTGAAGGAGCACAGATGCTGAAATAAAGGAGACTAGCATGTCACTTGACAATAGTATATTGATCGAGCCTGCTGTTGAGAGGATAACAAAAAGATACCTGATTAGGTACCTAATTTTGATGAAAACTTTCTTAAAGTTACTTTCCTAAAAGCACATGCTGATTTTTTTTAACAACTTGCTTTCCACGTTAATGTACATTACATAATCTACTTATTTTTCTAGATACAAGTGAAAGCTCCAGCTTCTGGTGAAGTCAGTTTGAAAGCTGTGATTTTCAGTTTTGTGCAGGATGCTGAGAAACTTTTTTTTTAAATAAAAAAGTAAACCTAATGTACTTCTCGCCACACCGGATGACACTAGTTTGCGTTGGTTCTCCTCTGTTCTGACCAAATTTACTCCACAATATTGATCCTTCTGGTCAAGGACTAGCTGAAATGGCATTAAAGTATTATGTAGTAGGCTTCTTGCCATCTGCCACTAGCATTCAGGTTGGCAGTGGAAAAATGAAAGTGTAAAGTGCAACTCCAGTGACCAGTTTTGATTCTTAGTCTGTGTCTAGACTACTGAATTAGGCATGCCTGGAAACTGTCCTAGAGACACTTGGGGCCAGCTGGCATGAAATGGCCTGTTTGTGCTGGTATACACTCACCCACGACAGCAGCTGCTGCATGCAAACTGTCTACTTGAAGGGATCTCGAAGCTTTTTGCTGTTGAATAGTGCCCAGAAATTGGCTGGGAGACTCCTAGTTGATGGGGGCCAAAAGCATGCCTAGGAAGATGTTAAAAAAAAAAAAAAAAAAAAAAAAAAAAGCACTACTCGTACTATTACTCGGTGATGGAGAGGACACTTCCTAGCGTTGCTGTGCTTTTCTTGTACTTTTCCCTCTAGCTGGGAGACTAGAGGAGTAGAGGGACACTGTCTTGTGTATCAAAGCAGTGGTAGCTCTTCGAGCAGTACTGCTTTATGTAGTCCAGCTGATTGCTAGCAGGTATCTGTGGAGGAGTACAGGAGAAGCAGGTGGGGCCGAGGAGGAATACTGAGAAGATTTCAAGTGTCCTGCTGGTTTACAAGAATTGCATGATTTTGCTGAAAGGTACTGTTCATTTTTTTTAAAAACAGACAAAAAACAATGAACTGTCAAATATACTAATTTGAATATTTTTGCTTAGAAAAGCTTCATGTGGTGATTATAGTGTATAATAAAGTGGAGAGTTATAATAATATAATAAAGGACTGGCTTACCTAATGCTGGTGATGTATAGGAAGAGAACCACAGGTTTGGCAGAACCTCCCAAACTAGAAGTAATTCATGAGGATAGTGTTTCATTTTAGTATACAGTTGGTTTTGTTTTGCATTGTTCTCATGTGAAATGCTGTATTTTACTAAACGTTTTTGTCAACTACGAACCACTCCTAAACTTTCTACATACTGTCCTCAATGCCCTCACCTAATCTTTTGTAGCTTTTATTTTATATGTACAATTGTTTTTATTTTTGCAGAGGATGACAAATAGCAGCAGCTCCCCTAGCCTTCTCAATGACAGTGCCAAGCAGTACGCAGGCCATGGTAAGCACTCTTAAAGTAATACATACAAAACTATATTTGGAAATTTAGGAGATTTTCTTTGGTAAAATTGAGACTGAAGGTAGGTTTTCTCCTCTGATCTGATTTAAGATGCAGGTGAACTTCTTGTCCACTATAATATATTATATGATTACTTCTTGTAGTCCAAAGCTGAAGTGCTACAGAACTCAAAATTTTCAGACTTCTTTTTGCTGCAGTGGGGAAAAACTAAAACAACAGCAACAAGAAAAAAAATATTACTACAAAAAATGCAGTCTATTGGTCTTGTCACTTCACATGAGATGCTAGTTTGGATATCCTCTGTAAAGCACTGATAGCTTAAGTGCTTTTGTTGCTCCATGGTGATGTCCCTTTTTATTGTGTTTTTCAAGGAGGTTACTGTGTGGAATGAATATACAGGTTTTTAATCTTGAATTCAAGGGTGTACAGTTCGTGTGAAATGTATCACATAACTGACAAATTTTAATAGATACCAAGTTTTGTCCTTTAAGCAGTACGTTTAGCTCTTACAATATTTTTCTTGTTATTGGGAACGTGTTTTTCAACCAAACAATGTCTCTAGAGTGCAGGCTTGTATATTCGCTAGATGACTGTGAAGGGTGTATTGAACTTGTATAATGTGCTTTTCAGAATTCCTTTCCAAATTATAACAGGCACTGCAGATTATTTCAGCTGTAGCTGTCAAGCCAGCTTCTTTCAAGAAGAGCACTATTCCCTTATGGTGTTTAAAATGTTTCTGTGCTGAAAATTGCTGTATTAATAATGTTCTAGAACTTCATTTGCATGTCTGAAACTATAGCTAGGCTACTTATGCTTACATTTTTTTGGTAAAGCGTGGTAGTATATACTTATAGAAAATTAATTTGAAAGCCAAGTTTGTTTTTGTTTTGCTTCCTCCTAGTTCATTTCCAGTAGGTTTTGTGCTTTTGAATAGCTAATTGTGCAGTGGGACAATGCAGTGGAGTTCTACAGTTTTAAATGCGGTCAGTTAGAGTGTGTGACAGGCCAAATAGTGATGGTGATGCATTTGAAGGAGAGAAACCAGACTGACTTTTGGAAACCACTTTAAATTCTGTTGTGTCTCTGGTCCTCCTATTTTTTTTCCCCTCCTAAGCTGTGCCTCACTTGCAGAATTAATCTGTAAAGGAGTATTGATGAATGCTAAAGAGTGTTTCATTAAAACATAACAAATTAATGCCACCTGTAAACAGTAAATTTGATAATTATATAAATTTAGTTTGGAGTTTCCTGTTTAAGTTGCATCTGTGATTGTTCAATTTTTGGTGCTTCAATTTTGGAAGGGATGCACAGGGAAAAAAAATCAATAAAAAGCTACTAGTAGAGTGTGGACTTTTGCTACATTTAGATCAGATTTAAATTTGTGCGTGACAACATCCGCGTCATTATTTGTAATGCTATGTTACGCTGAAGATGACTAATTTCAGGTAACTGGAGATGAAGGCTTTAAAATGTTGGTGGACTTTAAATAGTGTCAACAGCAATTAAATGTACTACATTTATGCTAATGAGCACTATTTCATTTATGCTGTTGCATGGAATCTAATAAATGCTGTAGTTTTCAGCAGCGTTGCTGAATGTAGTTTTGCCTGAGGGATTTTTTCCATTCAAACAAATTAAAAATTGTAAGCTTTTTTTTGTATATATGTAGGTGTATAACATGTTTTACGTTCTTTTTACAGATCCACTAACTTCACCAAATTCATCCTTATTTAATGACTTTGCTGCCCTCACCGTGTCTCAAAGGAGAAAGGTAAGCAACAACTAAATTTTAAGTGGTGTAATCGTGCATGAGTTGACAGGGAAGAAGATCTGGAACAACTTGAGGAACAACTTGAAATGCTAGGTGAAATAAGGATGATTCTTCTAGTGTTACTAGATTTATTTTAATAATTCACTGCCAATATAAATGAGATCACTTTCAATTGTGTTGCACCAGATCAGACTGTTGCTATTAAGAAATACTTCAAGCATTTGTAAATTGAAGTTGATAAGAATGCTTTGAATATGAAAATTCAGACATGGTCCATTGCATTTGAAAACAAATTATTTTTATTGCACTGAGGCTTGCAGGTGGTGCTTGCAGGTGGTTTATCTTGTGCCTTCACAGTAACAAGTTGTGAATACAAGAAGAATCATTCCTCCCATTTATTTGTCCATGCTGTCAAAGTAATTCTTTGTTTGAAATGCCTTCAGTGTGAAAGATACTCTAATAATATTATGGGGAAGTTAAGGTGTGATATTTTTTCCCATCTAATCTGTATTGAGAAATCTTATGCTGAAAACTAAAGAGCATCTTCAAACACCTTTGACCTACGCCAACTCAGGCTGTGCTGTTTTCTAATTACCCACTCAAAAGCACAGTGGCTGGAATAAGAGACAAAAGTTCGGTTACTCCAGAATTCTCATTTTTTCAAACTGGCTTTTATCAAAAAATACATTATCTTGTCCCAGCCAGTTATCAGATTTTGCTTTCACTGACTTTCATGTTTTGCTTCTTATTTGCCTCATGATCCTGAACTTTCCTGTAGTCAATAATACCTTTTCTTGAAAGCGTGCTGTATCAGCACACTTACGACTTTTCATAGAGCTTTATTTGCGTGTTGGCAATTAAGCTCTGTATCATTCCTGCAGGTGAAGATTGAGCATGAAGATAATTACCATAGTTGGTCCATTAGACTATTTTGCTTGAAATAAAATGAAGCTGTAGAATGATAACTTCCTAATATTATGCATCCAAACTAGATGGAATCTCACAATTGCCTTTTTCCTTAATGCCAGCTGTATTGTACTGGAAGTTTGATGTAAACAACTGTGTTTACCCAGTTAATGAGGACAGTAAGAAAGAAAATTCTATGCTATTTACATGTGTATGTATATTAAACCATATGCTCAAAAGAAAATGAACTGTCATACAAAAGCATACTAAAACACTGCTTCTGATACTGACTATTAATTCAAAGTTAATGAAACAGTACAAAATGGAAGCAAACCGGGTAATGTTTCAATGTAAAGCTCAAGTAACTTAAAGCTCAATTAGTAATGGAAAGTCTGTTCTGACTTGGTCTCTTTTTTTCCCCAAGAAAGAATCAGCAATTAAACCACTTACAGCAAAAATAGTATCAAGAGAGGCATTTATCTGTGAAACTGATTTACTTATTTTTTTCCTCAATTAATATTTCAGACATAACTGGCATTAATTGAAAGAGGTTTTTGTTTTGCTTCGCCTATTAGTCATTTATTGTTCATTATGGCTTCCATTTTGTGATGTATATTTGTGTAAAAGATTTTGTTAAATAATGCTAGTAAGGGGGAGGTTTTCATCTAATAAGATGGGAACTGTCTTAAAATCAAGGCATCAAGGCTCCCTCTATAGTCAGTAGAGAGAGACGAGCAGCTTGAAGGAACACTTGGCTGACATTAAGAAAAGCACAGTAGAAAAGACTAATGTCAACGAGTGGTGTAGCAGAAATGAATTTCTGCTGTGACTGACTCGATAACCAGACAATACATTGCAAATAGTCTTGGATGTCGTTTCTTAATATTTTTAGTATTTTTTTTGAGTACAATATTCAAATATAGTCATACATTTCCTCGAACTAAGTGCTTGAGTGCTGGGTATTTTAAAAACTTCTGTGACTTGCACCCTACTCCAGTAACTGAGTTTTATTTAGAGGTTGAGCAAAGTGACTTAAATGGCCAGTGTTCGATACCTGCTGTAACACAAGCTAGCTAACCTTCCAGAAGTGCACGTTTCTGGTCAATGACTCTAAAGGGAGCCTTGGTGGCTAGCTCAAGTGTAGGTGTTAACAACATCTACTATTTGAAAAAACCTTTCCATTTTCTTGCTAAGAGCCCAGGGCTAAGGTTTTGTTTGTTCTGAACTAGCTGGCAAAACCAGCATTTCCTTCGTTTATCACTGACTTGGAGGACAGATATAATACAGTCTTGGTAAGTGAATAAAGAGTAATTGTTTTGCTTTACAAATTAGAATTGATATTTTAAATATTTGGAATTAAGTTACTTGCAAGTATGTAAAAATTGGATGTTTGTGTAAAACGATGAATAGTTTCTATAAAAACTTGTAATATGTAGATGTCTTAAGATTATTAATATTGTCTCTGAATATTACTGATTGTGTTATTCTGGCAGCCCTTTAAGAGTGGGCAAGCCGTGTGAGCTTAAATATTTGATAATAAAATATTAAATAAGACTTGATCAGAATTCTTAATATCCTTGCTTTTTCAGTAGTGACTAGGCTACTGAAGTCGCTTATGATAATCTTCATGTTTAAAAACATTGGTTACAGCTTTTTAAAGAAAATTGATCAATTTTACTTCTTGTTTGAAAAGTAAATGTAGTCCTTTAACCTCGAATGTTCATATACCTTATTTTCTCTGTCTAGAAATTATTAAATTGCATTTCGATTTTAGATTCCAGGAAAGCTAAGATTACTATTTAAAGACATTTTATAGGATACTTAAAATGAAATCAAAGGAGCTAAGTATTTCTGTAGATGGAGCCTTGGTGGAGGTTCTGTCAACTGTAAACCCTGCTGGATTTACTGTCCGGTTGTTGTAACTCTACATGCAGTAAGACAAGCAACCTTAAAGTGAATTTCCTATAAGAGATTTTCAGGTAAGTATTAATTTACAATGCACAAATAGGATTTGTGAAGCATGGAACAAAAGCTAGAGTTAGACTAACCCTCTTCCCTGAGAATAATGATGTCACTCTTTTTATTTTGTTTTTCTTCAAATACGTGTTACGCTTGCTAAAAATAGGGTAGCATTCTGAATCTGAAGTTCTTGGGTGTTTTTTCCTAAATTGGCTTTGATCTTTATCTAGAAAAAAGTTCCTCTGTAAACTCGGAAATAATCTGTCTGGAAAACTCATTTGTTTGTATTCATTTTGGTGGTTCTGGTAAACAGTTCATAAAAATATGTGCAACATAACTGATGAGAATCTGATGCCAAGGGAATGACAGCTTAATGTATTTTAAAAAAGTGATGAAGCTTTTGTTTAAATTTGTTCTGAGACTGTTACCACCAATCTGGACTAAACAGTTCCACCACTATTCAATAGTCAGCCTTAAGGGTAGTGGAAAACATTGTTTAAGTTTTGTTTTATTTTTTTATACCTTCAATCCTCATGGAAACTGAACTCTTCTGAAAAGTTCCTGACAGTGGTTTAATTTTTTTTAATGTTTCAGTCACACTTAGAGGAGGGTCCTTAAAGTGAGGATTACTGTTAGTCCTCAGGTTGCAAAGAGTGAACCAATTTGCTGTAGTAAACAGAACTCCAATATAACTTTAAAGCTGTTTGTATGTGTTTTACAAAATTCTTTTTAGAACTCCTTCCACTGATTTTAGGTGACTAAAAGCCAGGACCAGTGTACTCTAACTAATTAGAATGGAAATTATGGCAGAGATTATTTGGACTGAACTTTACCGAGAACAGGATGCTGCTGTTCTTGAGGGTTTTCTGTAGAGATCTATGGCAAGTGGGACTGGACAGCAGACTTCTTTAATTCATATAATTTGATCAACAGTAATAAATAGGCAGATAACATTATTTTGAAACAAAAGACTGCCTATAAGCCTAGCCCACATAAATGCAGGCTTTTTTAATGAGGACAAGGAGAGTTTTCCTCTTGAAAGAAAATAGTAAAGCTAAGTCTAGGTCTTATAAAAAAAAAAAATATATATATATTCTCAAGATCTGAACTATTTCTAGCTTATTTTTGAGTGTCCTGTCCTCCATCTAGTTTTGTTACCTGTTGGGAACCTGTATTTTGCTCCAGCTGCCCATCACCGGCTCTGTCTTGACACCTCTGATACCTCATCTTTATAGTATTTAGTGGTGTTAACTGAAGAGCCATGCATGCTGTTTGATCTTGTTGTGTTTACCTTTAATGAAAAATGTTCCATGTTTCATGGTCCCTGGAATACCACCTCAAAAGCATGAAGCATGTTCTGAGTAGCTGAGGGGTCATTGCCAAACAACACCTCACATCACTGTGTGTTTTAAACTGCAGAATTGTGGCTGCACACACTTTATAATGCATCGGGGGGGATGGGGGGGGCTAAACTTAACTTTCAAAACCTGAAACCTTCCTCCTGGGGTTATACATCTCTATTGCAATAATAAAACGTCACAGTTGGTAAGTGATGCCAAAAGTTGTTGAAGGAAAATAGAAAAACAGATTACGCTTCTAAAGAGAACTAGTAAATATTTGCAGGTAGTATGAAGTCTTATCCTTAAAACACATTTTAGACAGAGGTATGATATCTGACCTGGTTTACAGTTTTCTTTGGAACTGTTACTTACTGGAATTGTTCATTGTTTGTGTACTGTTGCTGTCTTAGTAAATACTACATAGTATGGTATGTGTGTAACAAGAGTGATTTTTTTTATTCTCATTGAGTTTTGTGTATGGATTAGTGATTGTTCTGTAAGAAATCACATTATTTAAGCACCTTCTTTTAGAAATGCTGAACACTTTTATATTGATGAGTCACTATATTTTTGTCTCCCCTATTGTGTATTTGAAGGAAAAGAGCAGAATAAGATGGCTTCACAGCGTAGCACTTGCCATAGAACTGCATTAAAAAAGACCTCCGCTGGTTTTGTGTCTAAGTAGTTCAGATATATTGTGTGACCTACAGATGTCTAAAACTTCGAAAGCTACCATCACTCCCCATTTTTAAGTGTATTGTTTTAGTTAGCCACCTAGACCTTTGTCAGGTGACTTGAATGTGTGAGATGTTGTTGCTTATATTTACAAGCTTTTTTGATCCTTTCTATAGTAAGGTGCATGCACTCTTCAAGTAAGATTGACTAGCAGTATATTAATTGAAGGATTTCTTAAACTTGTGTGCACAGTTGTTGAAAATTCTATGCAAATACTTAAAACAGCTAGAAAAGTACACCATTTTTGAGAAATCATGCTAAATAAATAGAGTAAAAGTTGCATCAAAATCTTTAGTCCTTTTCCCTATACTTTTGGTTCTTAACTGTATCTTGGGATGGTGGTCCTCTGGTAAGTCTTCATTACATAGAGCTATCTGCTATAGTGATGGAAAAAGCCTGCTTTTCTGCCAGCTTGTTTCAATTCAGCAGGTTATAGTGATCTTTTTAGCAAAGAACTCTGCCAGTGACTGTGGTAGGTTTCAGCTCTTTGTGATTCATACCTTACCTGACCTGGCTTGGCTGCAAAATTTGAGTCCAGACTTCGATATGTCAACTTAGCTCCGAGTGTTTCAGGATTTTCATGTCTTCAACTTCCATGCTCCTGAAATACTTTTTTGTATTCATACCTGAAAAGTTTTCTTTAGCTATAAGATGTAATGCCTGATCTGTTGGAGCTTTCACTCAAATTTGGTTGAACCAAGATTTTTGTTGTAATGATTAAATATGTTATGGGGTTAAAGCTATTTCCATGCCACATGGGACATTTTAGCTTTCTTTGAGCAGAAGAATATTTTTTTGCTGTCTCTGTATGACACTTTTCAACTAGTGAAATTTTATTTCCAGAGAAAACCAAGGTTTTATGAACAATAAAAAAAAAAAAGGGTACATGGAATTTCAATGTATAACATTATAAACAGTAAAATTGTAAATATATTAACATTGTAAATGTTGGTATACTTTCTCTTTTTTCTTAAACAAACAACAAACACTTTTTTTTAAACTTTTAGACCAAAGGTTAGGCTACTATTCCACTTTCTGTGGATTTTCAAAGTCAGACAGGTTCCGAAGGTTCCAACATTCGGAAGCTGGGATAAACAAGTGTTGGCTGCCTGTGTACCAAAGAGAGGTTGCAATGAAATAGGAAGTGAAGAGAGTACTTTGGTTAGCCAAATCCTAAACCATGTAAGGGGTTTGTAGCAATGTTAGCTGCAAGGCTTAAAAAGTAATGACAAGACAGCTGCCTTTTTTCATATTACCAGCTTGCAAATCTGTGAGGGTATTCCTAGTGACCCCACCTAGTGTTAAGGTGTAATACTTTGTGAATCCATTTATGCAGCTGTACTTGCAATTAATGCTACTCAGCTGATTGTGCCTGTATATGGATTCTGGCTCTGACTTGTTCTTTCCCCCACAGCCATGTTGAAGTTCATATAGATAGCTGGTTGTTTCACTGTCTTATTCCAGCTGATCTGCTATGGCTGTTGGGTGAAACTACCTCTGATAGCTGCTTGAAGGAAGGAAGGATGGAGCAGAGTTCTGATTTAACAGGAGTCATTTGCAAACTCTGCCAGGGGAGTTCTTGGCTCATAGTCAGCCTTTAGGTTTTAAGAAAGAAAATAAAAATGTTGGCTCAGTAGAGTAGCACAGTAGCTGAGCATTTAATCTTTTTCTAATGGTCTACTTGATAATAACTTCTGTTTAAAAAAAAAAAAAAAAAAAAAAAAAACAAACTGAAATCCTACAAGGCAAGTCAACATTTGAAACTAAAAGCACATTTCTTAATTTTGTAGCAGTGCAAGGAAAATAAAATATAGTATACCCAGTTTTTCCTGTCTGACGATATAATACTAGTGTATGTTTGTACATGATACAATCAACTCACTGTACAAGAGATGAATCCTAGTTAATGCTACTATGGTATCTTTTTTGCTATGGTAATTTAAGGTAATGCTACTTAAGTTAGCCTGTGATAGAGAACCATGAAGTATTTGCTTCAGTATATGCACGTAGACAGCCTTAGATTATTACGTAGACAGCCTTAGATTATTACGTAGACAGCCTTAGATTATTATTAGAGCTCAGATTATTCGCAGTATTTTTAAAACACTATGGCCTGCTCATGTGTTTGTATGCTAAATTTTGTTGTGCATATTTTGGTATAGAAACTGTATTGAAAATCTAAAAACTCAAAGCCCGTCAGAGGGTAAGGACATTTTAAGGAGCAGAAATACAGTTTGGGGCATGGCTGATCCAACTACAGATCTTCAGTGGAACAAAACTTTGGAATAGTCTGTTTTGGTTTTCTGCCTTATCCAGACTTAAATATTACATGGAGGTTATTAGACAGGAGGAGTCTTTATGGTTTGAATCTTCATGAACCTTTTTTTTTTAGTTTTTATTTTTCCCTCTAGGATAGCCTTATAACATCGGTGTGTCCAGCCCCTGAACTGGAAAGATGAAGTGGGGCATTGCCTAATATATGTTAGTTGCATTTTCTTGTCTATGAAACAGAAACTAGGGACGAGGCATAACCTTGTTACAGCAGATAGTAGGAAGAAAATAGACTTGCTAAACATGTTCCCAAGCTTCCTTTTGAATGAATGGGAGGCAAGTAATTAAGCTGACTTGAGGAAAATTTTCTAGCGTGGGCTAATTAAGTTACTCATCTGTAGTAGTATTCTGATGTGAAGATGCTACTCAGGTCCTTATTGTTTTTAGAGTGGATTTCTTGTTTAAGCGTAATGTTTCTGAGACTTTGGGGGTTGATCTTTCCTAATATAACACTTTCCCTCTAATCATGCCAACCAATAGCTTCCTACCATTAATTGCTGGCAGAAGCTTGGTTTCACAGGGCAAGGGTCATAATTACTAGCTATGGTTGAAAATGCTTACCCTTCTCACCCTGGGGAGCCAAGCTGTTGCTAGCAATTAAACGTAGTTAGCTGTTCCCTGCTTCATGTAAACATTTGCAACCAGTAATTACTATTGCTTCTTACTTCTTTGCCCTGGAGGAACTCAACTGTTCCAGTAATGCCTTGTAGTAATTTGGCTTTGTTTTTTTTCCCTCTTACACTATAATAATTAATATGAAATCTAACCTTATTTTTAATTTTAAAATTGGTATTTTTGACCTTTCACAACTCATTTGGAACATGTAAACATCTTGGGAGTTGAAACCTCGTTTGAGAAATACTTCCTTAGGAATTATGAAGCATTTAAATGCTTTAGCCACTTCCCTGAAAAAAAAATCAGTGTGCTGAAGGATCCCTTCATCTATATGGTTGAGCGGGGTTTTTGTACCTTATAGAAAAATGTTATGGAAGGCAAACACGCAATTGCTTTTGTAACCATCCAAAAGAGTTGACCCATGCCAAGAAATTGGGTTTGTCTAGATGATCATGTCTCCTTTTCTTAGGTAGACACCTCAGTTCAGAAATGAACAGTAGATGCTGAGTTCTTGCTCTTTTTCCAGGGTGCAATCTGCTGTCTCTGCTTTATTTGCTGCTCTATGTTGGAGGCAGGAGTGTAGGAAACTTGATAATCTTTTTCAAACTGCTCGGTCTGTTTTGTTCTTTCCTTTCTATAGAACCTCTCCTCTTGGCAGATACTTTGTTTTCTAGTCTCATGTAAACTCTGATTGGATTTTTGATTCAGATGCAATTTTGCTCATTGAAAATCAGTGTAATTTAGAATGGTTTAAATGCGAATAAACTTTTTTTTCCCCCTAAATGTTAATGTTGTATTGTTTTAACAATGGAATGCTGGCCTTGTAATCTGGTGATGTTTTGTAATAGGTAATAAAAGTAAAATTTTAATTTTGTCTTGCCCACTCACCCTTTGGCTTTTTAGTTTGACTTTTTTTTTTTCAGTAAGACTGAATTACTGGTGTAAGAGCTTATATTTGCTCAAAGTTGATTTATGGCATAGAATTAACCACTGTTTCTGCCAGCCCCCTAACATGGTCCCTCAAAGCCTAAAATAGTTCTGTTTTGTTGCCTGGAACCTGAATCCCATTGAAAAGGAAATAGTCTTCCTCCACAAAAGCTCCACTCCTCTTTTGTTTTGGCTCTCCTTTTTCAAATATTTATATATCACCTTTTGTTATGAAGTATTCAAAACCCCTTTATGAATCGAAATACAACTGAACGCTGGATTGTAGTCCCATAGCCTGAGGCAGACGGTGCCCTGCGCTTGGAAGAACATTGGAAGAGAGTTGAGGAAGATGCCAAGTGAACTGCAGTAGATATCTTCATGATGCTATTATTTCCAATAGCCAAGCTAAGAAAATAGCATACTATATTCAAACCTTGCCCTTAACTTCACCATAATTTATATATCTGGTTTCTCAGACCTTACAGCTTTGCCGTTTATGATAGTAGTAGTTTAAGATGGGAAGTCGTCCAACAGTAGAGTGGTTCTTCCCATAAACAACCTGTATTTAGCTCTACTGTGATTGGTGTGCATTGGAGTTACAGGAGGACTATGTACCTATCCATCATAGTTTACCAAATTTCTAATTGTAACTAAAATTCAGCCTTGTCGATTGTTATGAAAGTCAGTTAACTTCATCTTCATGCAGTTTCTTGCCTTTGTAGTTCATATTCAGTGTTGGGTTTCTTGCTCTTTTACAGGCAAATGAGCTACTAGTGACTTGTTTCAATGTTATTTTTTCCAAAACTTTCAGACTAAAAGACTTCAGGGAACTAGATCAGGGAATTTGTTTAGGTTATGACTTTGCAGCCAGTTTATTATAGTTTCGACATCTATTTTACCATTTGTTTGTGTATGGGTGGGAAATCTCCAATTATATTGTCACCTTGTTTATTGAGGAACAGTTTTTAAAATGCATATCAAGGTACATCTTGCTAAGATTTCTTACCAGAAGAAGCAAATAACTGAATACAGGTAAGTTAAACTTTGATTAATAAAAAGTAGTCTATGTCCAGATGGTGATAGTTATGCTTGCACATCAAAAAAAAAAAAAAAAAAGGCAAAAGAAAAACACACAAGCCCCTAGGTTTTGCTGTAATTGGTATAAAAAAGATCTTGGTCTAAATGAACTTGCATGCTGAAATATTTCTTGTGGTTGTATTTACTATCTGGGAAAGTACATGTTGGTTTGAAAGCATAGAGCAATTTGGAGAACTTCTGAACCTCACCTGCGTGAAAGTCTTCAATGTTTTTTTTCCAGTGTCTTTTTTAATTTAATGTTCATATCATGCTTTTTAAACAGTTTTATTTGTAGAGATCATTACCAATGTAATAGAAATTTAACTCCTGTCGAGGCTTAAACATCTCCTGCATGTTTACTACTTAAAGCATGTTTTATTTTCTCAAGTTTAAGTTGGTTTCCTATGCATTTGTCATGGTAATTTGTTTCTCTTCACTTAAGACAGTACATGAAGTTACTCTTTTGAATATTAACTTGAGCAGAAATGTTTTTGTTGAGTTGTTCTATAATTGGCTACTCAGTTTTACCTGTTATTTAAAAGAAAAAATAAAAAGACTTAAAATCTTCAAGAGATGAGTCTTGGGAAATCTGAACTTAAAAAGAAGCACATAAAAATCAATGTTGGTTTCTTCAGTAAAAATCTTAAGGGAAGTGTTAGAGTTCAGTATTATGATGTGGTTGAAGGTATCTGTCAGAGAAATGTGGATTTTTTTTAAAACTAATTTTTACTGAATTCCTGAAAATACGTACTCGTATTTCAGTGGCTGACTTGTGATGGAAAATTTTGCTTACAAATAATTAGCAGTCCCTGAAGTTTTTTTGAAAAACATTGTTTATTACAACTAAATAATAATGATTGAAAGGAAACAGTCTCAGATAAATTTTACTTGCAAATTGTTTCCTATTCCACCAATCCAGAAATGAAATCAGTGTAACACCTATCGTAGTGTAGCTTTAGATGAGGGTTGTTAGGAGTGGCCTGGTTTCTCTCCTTCTTTTTCGTAGCCCAGGAAGTATCGACTGGGGATGCTGGATGAGAGGATAGTTCCGGTGGGATCAAAAGCAAGAAAATCAAAGAACCCTATCGGCTGTCTGGCTGACAGGTGTAAAACAGGAGAACCCATCAATATGGTTTGGTGGAACAGAGTCACAGAAAACAATTTACAGGTAAAATTATTTTTTACTAGTCACTTTTTCAGTATTTTTGGATGCTTGATTTTAAATTCTAGAGAATGTTAGCAGGGGTTACTCCAAATATGCTTTGAGATAGGATAAAATATCTTGCAAAACAGGCATAGTGGCCCCCCGAGGAGAATGACTCAGATGTTTTATTCTCTTTACTCACCCCTATGTCATGTACTCTGTTTGATTGTTATATTCTATGGAGGAGAAGCAAAAACAATCATTGAGTGTGTTTTAAAAGCAAGCAAACGTTCTTGTATTTTAATTTTCATGTGAGCAAAGTTTTTACTGTGAAAATTAGTAACCTTTGTTAAAATAATTGACAAAATGCAAAAAAAAAAAAAAATAAAATCCTGCAGTGCGGAATGTAACCACTATGAACAGAAAGTATAAGTTCTTAAGTTTCATGTTAGGATAGCTTACATTTCTCAACTTGTGCTGAAAACTTTTGTGTTACTTTCTTTATTCCTGACTTTGTCTCTTCAAGAGCTGGATTTGAGCATATCTGATTCTGAAGTAGCAGGCTCTCCTTAGCATGATAATGGAGGATGATTCTTGTCTGGGAAGAATCTGCTTGATGTCAGGGTTTAGAAAGGGTTTAGATGAAAATTATTGTAGTTGTCATAACTACAACGCTGCTGCTATTACTATTTTGCATGTAAGTGGTGCTTTTGATTCTTCAGAGAAAGAACTTAAGTTCTTCAAAGACTTCAGTCTTTGCGAGGATTTTCTTTTTTGTGTTTAAGTGATAGAAATGGGTAAATCAACAATAGACTTGCTTATAGCTAGAGTCTGTGGCCTCTTAAATTTCTTTAGTGTCGCTGAACTTTCAACATGACAGAAGGGCAAACATGAAGCGGATATTAGAGCCCTGCAATACCAATACTAGTTTTGCTTTACTTAATGTTTGGACATCTTTACATTGCTGAAATTAGGAGTCATGGGCAGCATGTTGCATGCAAAGTGATAATATTGCATAGTTGCTTGGGCGTAAGTCTTGCATCTTTTGCTGATGGCGAATCAGAGAAGCCACTAGCAGAAAAAGACGAAGTCTTAAGGAAACATCAGTAGACGGACCAGGCAAGGTTGCAGAAGAGTGGTTGGAGCCAGCGAAGCACTGCTTTTCTCAAGTGAGAGAAGATTGACAGATTGAATTAACCATGTTTATCTAATGGGGAGTGCAAACACTAATTAGCAGGCAGTTGCTCTGAAAAGAGAAAAATCAGTTTTTGAATTTCAAGTGGGCTTTTAAGGAGCAGGAAAAGCCCCCTTTTTTTCTCCATTGTTTTCTCTTGTTGTTCTGTGTAATGTCAAGGTTTGTCATCGATCTATTCTGCATAACAATAAAGTGGAACTACTTTGTTTTTTTCTGGAGGCTGGAGAACCAGTAGTCAGAGATTGGGAGCTTCTGGCCAGGAACAGTTGTCTTCGGTATCTGCGTCCTACAAAGCTCAAAGTCCCTAAGCTTTCTTTGGTTAGTGGCATTGGTGCAATTCCAAGCTCCCTTATTGTGCAAGTCCCTACTATATAAATGAGTTAATCTATGTACAATATAGAATTTTGTATTATAAAGTGCAATTACGTAGTTTACCATGGAGGTGTGGGACTTGAAAATGTATATGCATATCTGGTAGAAATAAGAAGAGAAGGAAGTTCCAGCCATAGGAAATAGTTCGAGAAGACAGGGAAGGGATAGCACAGTAATAGTGGAGTTTGACAAGAGTGAATGGAGAAGGGTATGAAAACAGGCTATATCCTCATGAGAATGAGGATATATAAAGCTCTGCATAGATAAGAGACTGAATTTTGTCTTGACATTACTCAGATCCTTGCAACTCTTTGTATTCATGTGAACAGTTTTGAAGTCACTGCTAAAACAAAGCTCAAGAACTTTAAAAATTGGAAATGTTGATTGTAAAAGTACAAAAGATGGCTGTGGTTATTAGAGGAGCTTGCTACATGAAACTACATTTAAAAAAAGTAGTTTCATATTGAGATTTCAGATCGACTTTTTTTTTCTACTTTTGGACATGAATCCACAGATAGCATAGGTCTCCGGTATTTTGGAAGACAGGCTGTTTTTTGCAGATGCGAATGTAGGTAATGCAAACTAAATCCAGGCTGATGATGAGTGCTAAGCAATGATAAGTAGACAGGTTAAATTGTGATAAAGGCACATCTGTTTGAGGGCATCTTTTTTCATTTGTTTGAAGATGAGAAGCAGACATACGTCTCAGAATTGCTGAAAGCTTCTAGTGCTGTGCAAATGTTGAAGCTCTTGTGCCTATTTGGACATCCCCTCTTCCAAATGTGTGATTTAAGGTGTGGAAAGACCCTATTTCATGGTGCAGTGTTAACTGCTATTTTGAAAGGTGTAAAGATTTTTATCAGAAAAATGGCTGTTCTACACAACAAGGCAGTTTGCAAGATGCATTGTAAAATGTTATAGTTGTGTGCATTGCTATGGATTTATAATCCAAACCTACTTATTTTAGTCACGTAAGCATGACCCAGTCCTTGAAACTGGAGTCCACACAGTGGACACACAGCATTCAAGGTTGTGCCATAAAAAGCAGAAGCACAAAGCCAAGTTTATTCTTCAGTGTTATGTCCTGCCCTGTGTTAGGAAATGTTCTGTGTTACTACCGTGCCATGGGATACGTATTATAATATCAAAGTATATATAGGATAGTAGGAATGGGTATGATTTTTTTGTTATATGGATCAGTTTATAAGCACAATGAACAGCAATTTTTTTTGGCTTCTTGAATTAAAAAGTAAAATCTTAGAAATGATTTTTCTTCAAATATTTGCCATCAGAAACATGGACTTAAACTTTATAGTTTTAACAATACTTTGAAGTATTTTGCTAACAAAAAGTGGAGCAAATAACTTTTGTCTGCGCTTAAGCTAAGACATTTTAGTGTGTTTAAATGAAACTCTCTCTAATTTTTCTGAAAGAGCAATGTCGGAATATAGCTAGTAATGCTGGTGAAATGAAATTTACTGTAGAACCACAGAATGGTTTGGGTTGGAAGGGACCTTAAAGCCCACCCAGTTCCAACCCCCTGCCATGGGCAGGGACACCTCCCACTAGACCAGGTTGCTCAAAGCCCCATCCAGCCTGGCCTTGAACTTCTAGAGCTTATTGTGTGGGTAATGTAATGACTTGTGACAGCAACTACAATAAGGAAGCATGTTGCACAAATTCAGTAGTGGGAGGGAAGGAGATTTGTGTTGGAGTCCTTGGTAACCTCCAGTGTCTGATGGGCTGCTCTGACATCCCAGAATGTGTCCTTCTCTGATGTCACAGTCATCAAGGAATCCTTCTGGAGACGGAGGGATTGCCACGATGCTCTCTATGTAAAGTGAAGCTCCTTCTATGGCATATCTATCCATTTTAAAAACAAACAAAAAAAAAACAAAAGCTCTTGCATGTTTTTGAATTAATAAGACATTCTGAAAGCTATGCCAAATAGTAGACTGGCAGAGAACTGCCCTGCTCGTAGCTTGGGTACAGTTTAGTGGTGGCTTTCTGTAACCATTACAGGACTATGCAATTCGGGATGTCAGAACAGATCAGCATGAATTTGGAGGTGAAGGACAACATAAAAAGAGGACAAAAAGGCTTGTTTCCAGTTTTTAGTATGGTAAGTACATTAGCACGTTCTTCTGAAATAAAAATGAAATTTGCCTACTTTTTGCTTTAGGTAGCTGGCCTTTGGTAGTGTGTAACCGGAAATAACCGAGTAGTGTTACAGCCACAGAAATGGAGGCTGCGGCTCTGCCACTGCTGTACAGCTCTGTTGTGAGGCATTCAACTGGAAATGAGAGAGAAGGGCAGTTTCCAGTACTTCTGTGCGCTCCCTGCATGACCTTTAAAAGGCTGCATAGTCTTTGTCTTGGTTTCCTCCCCCGTTACAGGGTACCTCTGTACTTCAAGGCAATTTGCAGATTAATTTGTGAATTCATGTACTAGAGACTTAGGAGTTTATCATTGACGTATGCATAGAAGAACTGCATTGAAATTTGTTGATGAAATGGGAATTGTCATCTTCTAGACTACAGAAAACTTCATGTATACAACTGCAACATACAGTGAAGGTGCATGCTGCTGTGCAGTTCTGTCAGCAATGGCACGCAGCTGAGATACCTGATCCTCTACCCTCAGCTTTCAGTGCCGTCTTTATTTTTACTTTCAATTTCCTATAAGGAATCTTGAATTTTTGTTCTGTAATACTGACAGAAAGTCTGTTTCTTTCCCCCACCACCATATTTCAGTCGTCTTAAGTGTTTAAAACATATTAGCCACCAGACAGATTAAACTCTGTGCTGGATGGTGATGCAAATTAATTATTTTATAGTCTTTCCCACCTTACTCCTCTTGTGGTTCCATCTTTACTAATTGCATCATGACTAAATTCAGACTTAATTTGGACTTTTTGTAAGTGTTTTATAACATTTTGTGCTCTCTTGCATACTGAAGTATAGAACTTTTTTATACGGAGTTGGATGGCCTCCATTTTGTGGTCTCTTTGGAAGTTTCTTCACAAAACTGACTAAAAGGAGGCTCTTATCTTTTTGAAAGAGCATAGACATAAATCTGAAAGTAGTACGTTTTTGGTGAAATTTTCTCACAGAATCATTCTGGTAAGAACGTGTGATGCAGGTATTAATTCAGATAATGCCTGTGGAAGATATGTTCCCGCTTTAGTTTGACAATATTTTTATAAATTTATTAGATAAGCAGGATGAGATTTAAACTGGCCAGGCTGAAAGAAAAAATGAATGCTGGCAACTTTAGTGGACATATGAGTTGGTAGTTACTTTATTTTGGTAGTTTTTAGAAAAATTGAACATAGCTAACAGAGCTGTACTTGTTTCTCTTTTATCTCTTTTATAGAAATGTATTAATTGGTGTTAGTTTTGAAATCAATTTGTATGTGCCTCTCTATAGGACACTTGAAACTGGAAGATATGGTCTGTTGCATAGTGCAAACAGTGCTAGCTGCTTTTTTTGTTTGGTTTTCAGGAAGTGCATTCCCTTTTGTTTTTAATGTCACCTTATTACTTAATTCATTACATGATCTCTAAGTTTTTCTTCCATCTGCTTTCTTTTAATTACTCTCAGTATTTAAGTCATCAATACCCATTTTCTCCTTTTTATTTATTTACTTATTTTTTAACCAATCCTGGTTTACTCAGACTTTTAAGTTTTAAGCCCAGTCTAGTGTGAAGAAGCTACCTTAAGATCGGGAAATAATGACTAAGTTGAATCTGTCATAACTGGGCACTTATTCCAGATATGAGGAATCTATAGATGTGTTTGAATCTATAGCTCTGTTTGTTGGAAACAAAGTGCAGAAAAAGTGGCTTAGTTCAGGTGAAAACTTGTATGCTTCTGGAAATGTAAGAAATGCAGCTTCAAATACATATAACATGTATTTAAACATGGCCTGGGGCTTAAGCTTCAAATCTTCTGACAAAGTATTAACTATTTTTCATCACAAATTCTTAAAATTTTGTTGTATTAGCTTGATAAGTTTGGTTTGGATGGTGACTCTGAAGCTCAGATATTTTTTCTGCACCTAGAAAACAGCTTGAATGTGGAAAGTTCTTTTATTTAAGTTTGGTTCCAGTTGTAATTTTTTGAGCAATGAGGAAAGTCTTGGGTTACAACTTCATGTTTGTAACCTCAGAAGTAAAACAGGCCTTTATACTGAAGGTTGTAGCTTCACAATTCAAACCTGTTTTCAGTGAGAGCATTTTATATAAGTAGTTGTATAGGAACATCTCAGCATTATTAGGCTTTGATTCTTACCCTAAATTGTGACACCTAAACGTTGAATGAAAACTGAATTTCCATCAGGCTTTTGGGCCACTCTGTTTAATTCTACAGCATAATCTGGCCTGCTCTAGCAGATTCCTAGGTTTCCCTTCCACTTGGATAAACTAAACCATCTACCAGTTAAAGTAGAGTTCTCAAGTAGTTTCATTGTAAAATGATGAATATGTAAGTAACTGTTTTAGAGACCAAAACTGCAAGTGTCTATGAGCACTTGTTGAATGCATTTAAAACAAAGAAGTCTCATTCTGTAGGCACCAATTGAATAAATTGGTGAAAGTAATAAAAGTTTAACCAGAATGGTGTGGATGGGACTTTAGGAACTCTCTAAGTTGCTCTTTTCAAGGCTGAGGATATCTTCTAGAAGGTGTCTTCTCTCCATTTACATATTCTGAATTTTTTCCCATCTCCTGTCTTTGTTGCCTAGTTGACAAGATTTTTAGATGTGGTAGATCTGTGGATGTGCCAGGGCTAGTCTTAACAGCAAATAAATAAATAAACAATCTTGAGTTTCAAAGTTGTTTGAAATGCCTTTTTAGTAAGGTGCTACAAATTCTGTCCCTTGCTGTCCCAGTTGTTTTGTCTGATGAATTTTCAGCTGTCGCTACCTGGACAAATTCTACTCAGCTCTCTACCACTTCTGTCAACTCCAGTGCAGAATTAGTTAACTTGTTGCATGCCAAGTTTTATCTAGAGAAACATCATTCTTTTAGTTATTCCTGTACCTAACATTCAGATAAGTCCAGAATATTATCGTTTGAGTTTAGACATCAGTTACTAATTTAGTCTGTATAACGCAATTTACCATTTGTTTTGCTGCATTAGCGTATACCTTAGCAAGCTTTCCTTTACTAAGTGGGATTGAAGAATTTTAAGATTCCTATGAACTTTTTACCCATGTAAGTCCTAAGTGTTTTAATTCACTAGTCTGCATAATTGGTTATGGCTGTTCTTTAGTATTCAGACACATGCACATATGGAATGACAAATGTGTGACATAATAAGGTGGTTAGTGGTTGTGTGATCGAAGGTGGAATATTCTTACTACTTGCTTTTAAACCTGAGCATCCTCTAAGTTTACAGCTTTCAGAATCCTCTTTCTTTTCCAGTGCTTTGAAATGCATCAATACTATGATATTTGGCTGACCTGTCCAAATAAAGGTGTTTTAAAAAAAGCACAAAAAAGAATACTTTTCAAATACTCTTCTGCACTAATTTAGTGTTTCATAATCACACTTCTTTTCTAACCTGACACTAACTTCTCTGTCACTTTGTTCACATCGGTGAAAATGTAAGTTAACTAACCATTGAAATATTTAGTTGTTTTAAACCTGCCTAAAACCAAAGTGATCCAATATAATTTGCTTTGGAAAGCCATTATGGATTATCTTCACAGTATCCTTTATTTATTGCAAGTTGTTATTATCTTCTCATTTTATTCTTTTTTTTAGACTTCATAAACCAAACTTTTGACAACTAATACATAATAATCTTCAAACACTTCAGCGTGCTCATATAATAATTGTTTTTTTTTGTCTTAATTTCTTTTCTTCCTCTGTCTTCTGAAACTCCTATCCCCCTTCTTCCCCCCCCCAAAAGCACAGATTTTAAGAAAAAATTGAAAGTTGGTTATACGTTTTATGATCAGTAAATATTAAATGTTTGGCAGTCACTTTAATGCTATTTCTTTCTGTTATACCAAATTTGAAGTCGTTATTAAAGGATAAAATGGAATATATCATTAAAACAAGTTAATTTGACAGAAAAGGAACATAATTGTTATTGCTTTAATTTGAAACTGCTCCTTAGTTTGCGATGAATTCTCCAAAGTCACATAAGAACAGTCTGTGCAGCAGTGGCAAGGCTTTCTCATTGTCAAGTCTGTTCTCCAACTTCTGTAATATAATGCTTATGGAAAGCCTTTTGCAAAGTTTTTATATGAACTCATACCTCAGCCCTTCATATGGAAAGCTCGCTAGCACTACATCACATCTAAGGCAGAAAAATATTTAAAATTGTTCATGCAGATCAGCTTCCTGTATCTGCTGTTCTTGTCAGCAAGCTGTACGTAACTTAAATATCCCTTGCTCTTGGTAGGCTTGCCTAGGATGTATTTTCTACCAAATAGGCATTGTCCATCTCTTCACATTTAAAATAAACATTTAATTTACGTTTGTTTTTAAACAGACACCAAACCCTACTGCAAGTGAGTTTATTCCTAAAGGAGGATCAACCTCCAGGCTGAGTAATGTATCCCAGTCAAGTATGTCTGCCTTCTCTCAAGCCTTGTTCTCTCACCCCTCCATGGGAAGTCCTGCTACTGCTGGGCTAGCACCAGGTAAGTTGAGAGTAATGACTTGTGGTAAAGTTGATTCTTTGAATTTATAATTATGCCAAACATACCCCTGTACAGCTTATAATAAGGTTTACTGCGTATAAGTCTAGTCACCTCCTACTTTAGCTCTTAATTTTGAGGAAATCTTCAAACGTATAAAAGAGATGTAACTTGGAGTTTATTTCTTAGTATAATGGAAGTCACACTGCAGGCTGTAAAATCTGTTCAGCCACAGCATATAGTGTATATGAGGGCTTAAATTTTTGATCAGTAACAAAAAGGAGAACATAAGCTTATCCTAAAAGTAGCCATTAACTGTTAGTGTATTTGTCATATCATGTAGTTTCACTTCTAAGATCAACATCAGGTTATTTCCCACGTTTAAAGCTCTTATCTAAATGTGTTCTATGCAGTCAGAGAGTTCAGACTGACAAGATTTTTTAAACTTTAAGTTCAAGCTGTTCATACATCTTCTGAACTTCTTATCTTTAAACAGTTAATTTGTAGAAAAATGGAGTAGTTTCAAGGTAAAAAGATGAGCAGATCTGGATGTTACCCATCCCAGATTCTTTAGCAAATTTCTGTATGTACTTAAACCTGTGGCAATCTATCTCAGGAACAAGCAGCATTAGGTAGCTGCCAAAAGACAAAAGGGCAAATAATGTAAATGTTTAGTGTTTCTTAAAAGCAGTACTGGCAATTACTGTCTGTTCAACAGAACTTCAGGCTTTCCTGATAGCAGCAATAAAAATCAGTGCCAATATGAAAGGAGCCAGCACTTAGCTAGTGAGGTGGTATAACGATCAGAACAGGCTAGGAAAGTGATTGGTGCTTCTGCTGACCGAATGAACATAATGCGGTACTGTCTGATTTATCCTATATTGTGCTGTACAGTCTTATTGGAAAACTGTTGTGTTTATATGCCTCTCAGCCTTGTCACCTGGATTGAAAAGTATATAAAGGATTAAATAGAATACAGTAAAATGATCTACTTTTGGAAAGTGTCCAGTGGGATCTCAGAGGGATCCTTCAAAGTCCAATTTCTTTACTATCTGTAAGTAATACTTGAAAGGATAAGTAACAATGTTGATGAAAGAAGTTCTTACAACAACTAGAGGTCTGAAAAATACAGATGCCATTGCTGAGACCTATCTAGATTCAAATACTATTGTTTGTTTAGGAGAAGAGGGATGGGGGAGTCTTCATAAGTGCTAACTTCAGGCAAGACTAGCTTGTTTTCTTGCTCTTTCTGTGTAGTTATAGAGAATATCAGTTCAAAGCTGAGTTGGGTGCTTTGAATTGCTCTAGAAGCTTCTTTCTCTACACTGAGTGTGGAGTTTTCTGAACCGAAGTATGCAGTGTAAATAATACCCACAGATACTTGTTTTTAAGTGGCTTAGCTGCCAGTAGTATACAACCGCAAAAACCTTCTGCTACCTCAAGGTGACTTAGGAGCTGCTCTTTGTAGAGGACTAGACTCTTAAGTACAAAATCAGTATTTGTGTGGGGAAACTTTGCCATCTGGGTTATACTGGATGTCAGAATAAAGAATTAAATGTGTTCAGAAATTGTCATTAAAATGGTTGTTGGAGGTCTGTTATTGGTTTCATTTGAATTTGCTTTTGCTTATTAATGTAAAGAGTTTACAAGAGTTTTCCTTTAAATAAAGGTATGCACCATTTAACTGGAAGGAGACTTATTCTCCAGTAGAACAGCTTTCAGGAAGGTGTTGATGATTTAAACATTAGCATAAGATTAAGATTACTTACATTAGTTTACAGAATACTGGAAATTAATATTTCATATTAAACAAGGAAACGTAGGAGGAATAATTCTTTAAAAGATCCATACTTCAGTTCAACCATTGCAAAATAGAGAACAATCCTTTGATTTCCCTCTTGAGGATGGAAAATAGTAAGTTCTCTTACATATCCAATTTCTGAGATCTCCTCAAAGGTAGGTGTAAATCAAAAACATTTTTGACATCTAGTATTTCATAAGTAACTGGTCACAAAATTGAGTGTCCCTGGAAAATATTTTTTGCATCCGTCTTGTCAACAATACTGCAGAAAGTAGAACAGACAACTGAAACCTAACCTGTCATGATGGGTAGCTCGTATCCATACCTGACACTTCCATTAGGATACAGCATGGAAAAAAGCTACTTTTTCACGTATCTACTTAGATAAGTGCTTTCTAGCATAATCTCTACACAGAGTCAATCTTCATCTCCATAGCTTTTAATAAAATATTAAAACAATGAGATAAAATACCATTTAAACAGTTGGAGAAAACTGGTATCAGAGTTCTGAGCAGATCTCCTTCATCCTTTCCAAGTGGTCTTTTCTTAAGCTCCCCTGGATATACTGCCTTATTCCCTCTCCTTCTGTTCCCATGCTAGTAAGTACTTTCTGTTTAGCATTTGCGTGGGAAATTTAGTCTTCAAATAGTCTGTTGAAGACTTATCCTACCCAGTTCTCTGTAGTAGTTCCATAATAATAGCACCATTAAAGCATGGCAACAAAGCATATCAAGGAAATTAATGGCTGTCATGAAAGTGATAAGACATCGCTGCCAAGTTAACCTTGAAAGAGATTAGATGTATAGCCCCCAAAAGAGAAAGTGTTTGTCTGGTTTGGTTTTCTTTAAGCTAGCTTATAGCTAAAGGGTGATGGCTTTGTCATTGGTGTAAGTTACAGCAAATTGCTGATTCTAGAGCTTCTGTATTTAGTTAAAGACAGAATCTGAGCCTATACAGAATGCATAGATCCTGATAGCAGCTGTGTACACCTGCCAGATGTTAATACCGTGCGTGTGCCTAGATCTTGATTCCAGTCTTGATTCTAGCAATCTGAATCTGCAGGCTTAGGAGCCAGGAGGCACAGAGCCTGCTGTGACCTCCCATACCAAGTACAGCACAGCCATGCTGCTGAGAAGGTTCCACAGTCCTAGCAAAATAATACAAGGAAGGCAGAGAGACTGTAAAATTATCTTTAATAAATTGAGGAGGAATTTATGACTATAATTTTTTATGGAATTAAGTAGATTTAATTACCTTGAAAATACACAGCTACAATGCTAATGATCTGTTAGAAAACAATTTTTACTGAATTTAAACATACTGCTTTCAAGAGATCCTTAAAATAGCCTTGAACTATTAAGCTCAGTTTGTCATTTCTCAGTGTACCTAGTAATGTAGAGTGTCTCTAAAGTACAGAACATAATCATGATAGTATTAGGCATTTGATTTCTGACCTCTGTTTTAACATCCTTAGTTGTATAGGGATATGGTTGTAGTTGAGTAAATTTGTAGACAAAGGTTTAAAAACATACATATTTAAAAGGTTTTAAAGGTTTGAAATATATATATGTTGGATTACTCTCTTTTGAAGTGCTAGTTGTAGGCTAGCTGATTTCCATACACATGAGCTGAATGAAATCCTGCTTCATGGTAAACTTTCAGTGATTCTAAAAACTTTAGACACTGAGTCCTTAAGGAGAATTCAAGCTTGATGTCTTTTCTTTCATGCTGCTTATCTGTAGAATTATCAAATTCAAAATATAACTTGGCATTTAACTTAAGGCTTTGTAGCATGCAATACATTTATTAAAAATGTACACCTTGTGAAATCTTTGGGCAGTGTCTCAAATGAATTTCAAAGTCTAGCGCTTCTGTTTTGTCAGTCGCAATGAAACTTCAGAAAACAAACAAACAAAAAAACAACAATGCAAGAAGAGAAAATGTAACAATAGGACGGGATAATATAATATCTTCCTCTGTAAAATGAGTATAGCAGCAAGGGCTCCAGGTGCGTGTAGGTAACCTGCACTGTTGCAGTGAATATTGCAAAAAAGCTTGAAAGCCTGCTACCGTTTACATGTTGGTATGATGACTTTTTTTGGTGTGAATAACCATGAAGCAAAAAAAGCTTTCTCTTGTAACTTACCTTTCAAGGTAGTATTTGACTTCTTCGTTAGAATTCACCAATACAAGAAATTGAGTGTCATCTACTAGAAAAGAGAGCTCTCAAGAAGGACAATTTGAAGCACCTTACAATTGTATTTTATGTAACTGTACCAACTGGTGTACTTACATAAAATACAATTGTAAGTAGAAATGTAATTGTAGCTAGATTCAATCCCCATTTTTTTCTTATGTCCTCATGTGAATAAATGTTTACATAAAATTGCAGTGTTGAAAACAGTTGGTCAAATTCTGTGAGCTGTGCTCCACGTTCACCACACTGTTACCCCATCATAGGCTCATTGCTGTCTTTTTCCTTCATGTGAGTCAGTAGGAATACCACGTTCACCTTTATATAGCAGCCACTTTCCTTCATTTTTTCTTGAAGTAATTTCCATTTGCTGCCTATTGCAGCTGTTTGGCTTGAGTTCTGCTATCTCATCCTATTTTACTGTGGTTAAATATTAATATTAGTAAGATTTTAACTGATTAAAATCCTAATGAAGTTGGTGAGATCTGCTTGAGTTTGTGCATCTAAGTTATTTTTTACTTACATAGTTACATAATGGAACTGACATAGAGCTTATTTTTTTCTTTTACGTATGACTTTAAGTATTAATAATTAAAAGTCCAGACTCTGCAGGATTTAATGCAGATCTCAAAAGAATCTATCACCTTGGGTATTTGTTGCCTCTGTCTGCCAGAACCCACCGCAGTGCTAGCAGCAAATTTCTTGTAATGCATAATATAGTGTTCTAGTAGTATGAAAATAAACTCTAGTCAAATTTCTTTCATATCTTGAACTGATTATGTATATTGGCAAATGAGAAGCCCATATGTTTTGCCTGACAGACTATTTTCATTGAACTCTCAAGGTCCTTTCAAAATCAGACATGAATGAAGTTAAAAGGGCATTGAAAAGGACTTGTGTAACTGATCATCTTTCTTTTATTTCACTCCCACATTAATACTCAAAGACATTAAAGATTTAGATTTGTAACTATTATTTGGCAGGAATAAATTTTTAAACTCTTACAGTGAAAAATGTTTGAAATTGTATCTTTAAGAGCTGCTATTTTGTATTTTCTTAAGAATAAATTACTAAGGAGACCCAGCTAAGGAGAAAGATCTCAGATTTTCATATGATTTACATGAAAAATCTTATTTCATCAGAAATGCTTAATCAAAGAAGTAATTGTTCTGGTTTACTAGTTTTTGAGATACTAGCGAAATGATTGGAGATAAGGTCACAAATATTCTGCTAATACAATGAGAAATAACATGGTTTCAGATTATCTCCCCCAAGTACTGATTGAATTATTAATAGCAAAATTGTTATTTGCCTTTATAGTTTGTGTTTAAAAATAATAATAAAAAAAATGTTGGGGAGAGATCTGTTGTAGTGGTGAGACATGAATATGAGAACTCATACACATTACTGATGGTGCATATGTGTCAACTTTTCAAGTTCTATATCAACTTAAGTTGTATATCAGCTTAAGAAGACAAAGCAGAGC